>NW_020837995.1:10506887-10704521 GCF_003676395.1 Aethalodelphis obliquidens | reverse complement strand
CAACATCGCAACAAGCTGCTGTGTTTTCCTTGATGCTGCACAAGCTGCAAAATAATTCCATGTAGATTAGTACCGAGAGTAATGCTGCCGTGTTCTCCTTGATGCTACAAAAATTGTAAAACAAAAAGGGGGAAATGTAGTGGGATAACTGAGGACATGGAAAGGAGACGTGACCCATGAGCCCCTCCCCCCCCCAGAAAACTGGAGGCTGGCGAAGAAGCCAGAACTGCAAACAGTCCTGATTGCTTTGAGCACCCCCCCTCCACCCGGCAAACCTGGGGCACGCGAATAAGCCAGAGTTGTGAACAGTTCTGAATGCTTCGAGCGCCCCCCCGGCAAACCGGGGGCCTGCAAAAGAAGCATTGAGTGCTTTGGGCACTGATCCATGAGATGTCCTCAGTATAATCAGAGTGGTGGGAACGCAAGGAAATGTCCTTGTGCTACTTCAGTATAATCAAAATAATGGTGGGAACTTTATGCTGTTCTTGCGCTCAAGGACGAAGCACGGCAGGTGCTCACGAAAGCCAATTATTGCTTGTATAATTAATAAAAACATAGGTTGCTGCTTTGGCACTTCTGAAATGTTAAGAAAACAAGTCTTAAAGTGTAAATCTAGATAATGCTTTAATAAAAGTTACCACAGCAAGACAGACGGCGCTGTTTTGCCTGAGCGAGCGGCAGCCCTCTACTGCTGTGCTTTGGCACAATTCATCTCGTGTGATGAGCTTACTTTCGGCCCTGTCCTAAGAAACTACAACACACAAGACTCAGCTTAGGTTCATATTGTTTTGTTTTCTAAACTGATCATGAGATAAGACGAGTTCCCCTCTCTGAAGATAGGCTAACTTTTCTACCCCAGAGCAAACAATCATCATTCAAACCACTAAGCATTCACCATATGTAAATAAATGCCTTTTCAAATTTGCAGAGGGTATACTGGATTTGCTTCCATACATGTTTCATTTTTACACCTGTGTTCCAACCCTGCAACATTCAAATTGCTGGCATTTAAGAAATCATGCCTGGTCCCAGACTTCCCTGGTGGTCCAGTGGTTAAGACTCTTTGCTTCCACTGCAGAGGACGGGTTTGATCCCTTGTCTGGGAACTAAGATCCCACATGCTGCGAGGTGCAGCCAAAAAGAAAAAAAAAAAAAAAGTCCCTAATGTTAAAAAGTAAGGAAATATTTCTTGACAAGGAACATGATGACCCAACTGAGACAATCCAGGAACTCTAGTCAATGAACAAGACAAATAAAAGGCTAAGAATAACCACTCATGTAAATTACAGACTAACAGGAAGCTGGGATAATCTTACTAGAATAGTAAAAATAATTTGACAATTTTTACAAATGAAAACGTTCAATTCAATGTAGATGCTTAATTTGTCCATACATAAACATATATATTAGCTTTACATCCTTTATATTTATTCAAGTTCTGCCTGCACATGATTTTTTTGTTTTCCCAACTTTCTGAAGTTGCTCCCCCCACACACACACTCCCTCCACACCAGGTGGCTTAGTCCCATTAACAGTATTCCTGACAGGAGAGCTCAGGTGTCTCTTCACATATCTCCAAAGCCTTGGCTGGGAAGGGAGGGCTATTATTTTTATCCAGAGCTCCCAACGTACCTGAACAGAGAAAATATGAAGAAGTTTGGCCTCTACTGAATCCCCCCAGGTTCCCCCCACCGCACCCCGCCGCGTGGCATGCAGGATCTTTGTTCCGGAACCAGGGATCCGGATCGAACCCGTGCCTCCTGCAGTGGAAGCGCACAGTCCTAACCACTAGACCACCAGGGAAGTCCCAGAAGTAGTCTTTTCTTAAAACACAAAATATATTTTTCCCATAATCTAGGACAATTTATCTTATTACCCAAGAATTTGGAACCTGGCCATGATTCTCCTTTAGGTACGTTCAAATCTTGACAGTCTAGTCAAGCCCTGAATGTGGAGCCAGGGGACAGCCCTCATTCGACACGACCTGTCCACGGTGATCAGGAGTTTAAGCCACAAGAGGGACACTAGGCAGTATTAACCAATTTGCTCTGCCTCCTAGGGAAGCGCTTCCTGGCAAAAGCTCCAGCCCTTCAGTGACGTTATGGGGGCGGGGCGGGGCGTTCCGAGTGGAACCTGCCCCTCTGCCGCTGGCCGCGCCCCTTAAAGCCCCGCCCAGTCGGTGGTGGGAGGCTGCGGTTTCCATGGGGACGATAAACCGCGCCAAGTTTTTTCCCTGTCACTTCAGTTACCCGTGTCATACCCATGATATGATGATATCCCCTGAGCATTGGAAACCAGAGTGTGAGGAGCCAGTGCTGGTGAGCCGGAGTTCGAGCAATGGGGTCTTAAGTCGGCGCCTGGGGTGGGAGTGGTCCTGGGTGGCCTGCCCAAAGAGAGGTGGAGTTCCAAATTAAAGGACCTCAAGCCAAATTCCCCAGGCGCCAAGGACTGTTGGGGGTTAAACACTAATACTTAGGGAAGGAGTTGGGAGTTGAGTAGGGCAGAAGGGACAGAGCCAGGACTAGGGGAAGACCAAGGACCTGGGGGGACGCAGTACAGGCCAAACTTCTTCATATTTTCTCTATTTAGGTACGTTGGGAGCTCTGGATAAAAATAATAGCCCTTCCTGGGCTTCCCTGGTGGCGCAGTGGTTAAGAATCCGCCTGACCATGCAGGAGACACGGGTTCGAGCCCTGGTCCGGGAAGATCCCACATGCGTGGGGCAACGAGGCTCGTGCGCCGCAAGTGCTGAGCCTGTGCTCTAGAGCCTGTGAGCCCGCGTGCTGCAACTGCTGAGACCCGTGTGCCTGGAGCCCGTGCTCCACAGCGAGAGAGGCCACCACGGTGAGAAGCCTGCGCACTGCAATGAAGAGTGGCCCCCGCTCACCGCAACTACAGAGGGTCCGCGTGCAGCAACGAAGACCCAACACAGCCAAAAATAAATAAATAAATAAAATAAATTTAAAAAATAATAATAGCCCTTCCTGCCCAACCGAGGCTTTGGAGGTATGTGAAGAGACACCTGAGCTCTCCTGTCAGGAATACTGTTAATGGGACTAAGCCACCTGGTGTGGAGGGACTGGGAGGAAAACTTCATCTACCCTCTTAAGTTTGGTATTTGGGAGCCTGTGAATTCAACTGAAAAAAGATTGACAGGAGAAAAGGAATACAAGTTTATTAATATTTTTTACATGCATAGGAGTTCACAGAAAAGAGGTAACTCACAGAAGCCATTAGGCTTGGGAATTTATATACCTTTCTTAACGAAGAAGGGGCTTGGGCTTCAAGGGAGATCATTTGTGGGGAAGTAACTAGGAAATATATGGGGGAACTAATAGAAGATAAGGGGCTACTTTTTTTTAGTAAGATTTGTTTATGCAGGCTCATCTTGGTGCTGGCTCTGTCTCTGGTGATAAGGTCTCTCTCCTCATCCTGGTCCAGGACAGGGAGGGAGGAAATGTATGTCACCTTCACAAAAGGAAATATATGCCGTGATTTTGGAGAGATAAAGGCAGAGAAACCTTCCTATATCTGTTGATTATGAATTGCCTTTAGCTCAAAATAATCCTTATGCTAAAATGGCATATTTTGGGGTGTTATATCCTGATTCCCTTCATGGCACTATTTTCTAATATAATTTTTATTTTACTCAAAATTATACATGCTCTCAGTTTAAGGAAGCAATATTTCAACAGATTTGTGACTAAGAAAATGGCATTTACTACCAAGAAAATGTTGGGTCCCAAGTGTTCCCCATTCACAATTCCAGAGGAGACTTTCAATTCTGGAGCTCACTCTTTTTTATCAACCTCCATATCTCTCTTGACATGCCAATCATGATAGTTTTGGGCTCTCAGGATTAAGTGATATCCTACTGACTCCCACCTAGGAACAAACCCTCTTTCACAACCACCACAAGGACTACCTTAATTCATACCCAGATCCCTCCTCCCAAAACAGTTGTATCACAATTTTGGTTAAGTCAGTATTCAGGGTTGACCTCAGTGTAACTATGTAATTTCTACTCGGAGCAGAGCTGTATCATTTTCTAGGACGGGGTAGACACACTTTCTGTAAAGGACCAGATAATATATGTTTCAGGTTTTGTGGGCCATCTGGTCTCTGTAGCAAGTACTCAGCTCTGCTGTGGCAACATGAAAGTAGCCAGAGACAAGTGGCAAAGTTCCAATAATACTTTATGGACACTGAAATATTAATTTCAAATAACTTTCACATGTCACAAAATATTATTATTCTTGATTTTTATGACCACTTAAAAATGTAAAAACCATTCTTAGGTCAGAGTGATACAAACAAGCACTGGGACAACCATAGTTTGCTGACTACTAGTAAAAGCTATTAGCAGATTATTGCCTTAGATCCCTTTATCTCATCAAATTACTGTGGATCTCTATGAACAAAAAAGTATCTTTCATTACATGGAGGTGGTTATATTCAAAGATAAATTATTTTGAACTTCAAAACATAAAGCCCATATCTGAAATGCAATATTTTGGGACCTAGTTATTCAAACACTACAAGATCCATTCAGGAAAAACGTACAGTGAAAATAGAAAAACAACAACAACAACACACGCACACACACATAAACTTAACAGTTTACCCTTAATAGTTACTAAAAATTTTGACATAGCCAACTAATACAAATACAATAACAAAAAAAAATCCGACAAAACAACCCTGATATATGTTAAAAAGATATGGAATGAGAGCATTACATTCAAGACAAATTATCTTTAATTTTAAAGCATCTTTGTACTCTCAAAGAAAGATTTTCATATATGTTGTTTTCTTGGGAAATTGGATGCCTAGGAAAAACTTGTATAACTTAAGTGACATGGTGTAAGATAAATTATTACAATATCCTTGCCTTTATGATTACTATAGGTTCTGGTTAAAGTAGTTCCTGGGATTGTTAAACTATGTCACTTAATTTGTTTTAGTTTTGCTGCCTTTTTATTAGTGTGACAAAAAGTGTATGCATGTGTGTATTTATGACAAGAACAGGACCTTTCAGTAAATTTACTCAATTCTGTCACCCTTTTATCACTCTGAAAATAAATTAATGTAATATTCCTTTTTTCTTCCTCATCATGTTAAGAGCTTATCTTCTCTGTTTCCACTAATTTTCCTTCATCCCCTTTTTCCTTTCACTCTTGTCTGCTCATTTCCCCTTCTTCTTATTTTGTCTCGTGCCTGGAAGGTCATTAGACTCTTCTATAACCCAACTCCACTTGCCCTTCCACAGAGGTCACAAGTCCTTGCCTTCTTCATGCCTTATCTCCATTTCTTTCACTCAATTCTCCCTTTCTTCTTTTTTCTTCCCCCAAAGTCACAATTATTGTGTTCTCCTCTTTTTCACTCTCTACCTTCAGTTGTGGCCTTAATGAAACAATAAGGCAGTTTTGGAAATTTTAGGTAAAGATAGCACATCCATTCAATCCCATGCAGCCTTTTTTGGGTCTCCCTGGTTTTTTATCCACATGATTATCCCCACCTAGCCAGGTCTTTTTAGGTCACTATTCTTTCTTTTATTACTTTATTCATAGACTTATTTTCCCACTTCTACTACCCTCCCTTTGTCATTATCTCTTCTCCAGGAGTACCCGTTGGTTTCAGGCTGAAACCACACTTTTCAGGCAATATACTGTTGCGGCTAAGAACCTCAGACGTATCTGTGTTGAAGCCAGCTCTGTCACTTTTTAGCTGTGTGACTAGGCAAATCTTGTAACCTCTTTGACCCACTGTTATCTTACCTCTAAAATGAGGACTATAGCAGTCTTTGCTTCACAAAACTGTTTTAAGGAGTAAATGAGATAATACATTTGGGGTTAATGGATTTTCTCATGGGCTCACTGCCTAAGCCCTTTCAATCATCAGCAGCTCAGCTTTGTCATTCCCCACATCTCTCAAAAGCTTAAGCTCCTCTGTATCTCTATCCTCTGCCATTCTCCTCCTGAGTTCCTGAGCTGCCTTCTGTTCTGAGATCATCAGTCCCCACCTTTAGAGCTTCATGTATAAAGGCCATAAATTATATCCTTGGAACATGTTAATATAGAAATAGCTCACATATAATTCAATTACAATTTCTCTGGCCCAAGACAATACTACCAAATCCACATGCATTGTTAGGTAAGGAAGTTATTGCATTGAAATATGGTTTTTAAAAATTAAAAAAAAAATAGTAGGGCTTCCCTGGTGGCACAGTGGTTAAGAATCCGCCTACAGTGGCACAGTGGTTAAGAATCCGCAGGGGACACGGGCCTGGTCCGGGAAGATCCCACATGCTGCGGAGCAACTAAGCCTCTGTGCCACAACTACTGAGCCTGCGCACTAGAGCCCGTGAGCCACAACTACTGAGCCCGCGTGAAACAAATACTGAAGCCCATGCACCTAGAGCCCGTGCTCTGCAACAAGAGAAGCCAGCACAATGAGAAGCCCGCGCACCACAACTAAGACTAGCTCCTGCTCACCGCAACTAGAGAAAGCCTGCACACAGCAACTAAGACCCAATGCAGCAAAAAATAAATAAATAAAAATTTTTTTAAAAGTAAAAGAAATTTTAAGGTAGGCATCTTGGCAGCCTCTTGGATCAATGGAGCATACCGAGCAAGAGCTAAAGAGGAAACAATACAAAAGAGTTGTACTCCCTCTCTGCTACCTGCTAGTTTTTGAACAGAGAACTTAAACAGATACTTAGTTTTTGAACTAGTTAACTTAATCAATAAATCAAATATTTGTAACAACACCATGTATTTGTATGGCACTTGATAATCGACAAAGTGGTTTCACATATACTTTCTTGTTTAATTCTTGCAACTACCTAATCAGGGAAATTTTTTCATCACAGTTATAGATGAGAAAATTGAGGCTGAGAGACTCTATGAGACTTACCTACTTCTTTGCAGGTAGGAAGTGGTGAAATCAGGATTCAAATCGCTGGCATTCGGAGTTCCATAGTCTCCACGTGTCACACAGCCTCCCAAGAGCATAGGCTGAACTGAAGAAGATAAGATTTGTCTTTGGGCTTTTTTAGCTGCCTTTTTCCAGCCCTTTGTTTCTCACCATTCCTATCTGTGTTGGAAACCATGATGTGCAGCCCAAATCCCCCTTCAGGAATGAAGGACTTACTTCCCTAGCTGCTGGCAGTGCTGCTGGCTGCATTGCCTCAGCTGGAAGGGAATAATTGCCTCTGCTGAAGAGGCCTGCCTTGTTCAAGGTGACCCCTCTTGCCATGGCTGCCACATCTAAGGACTGATCAATGTGAGGATATAAAGGCCTAGCCACCCTGGTCCCAATTCTGAAGAGCGAGTCCAGCTTCAGAAATCCCCAGGGAGTTGGCTGAGTGCTTCATTCAGACTGCATTGCAGCTCAGCTTCTCCCTCAGCCTAGTGATGTTTCTTTCCCATTCTTTCCCCTTCCTACAGGTATTGATCCCAAGAAATCTCCCTAATAAACCTGTATGCTAAACTCTGCTTCAGTCAGTTTCATTTGAAACCCAACCTCTAACACCACGTACAATTCATAGAACTTGGATTTCAGGTATCTGTTAAACTAATCCCTACTACAAGGTAATCTGATAGGAAGTTATCCTCCTCAAATATAACTTGCATTTTAAGAAGGCCTCAGGCTGAAAACTCTAAGATCCCTAGAAAGAAGCCTCTGATTATGAAATAAATATAAGTGCTAGTTTCTAACCTGGATTTATAAATTATTGTGGGACCAATGACTATTTTGTGAGTTGATTTTTTAAGATTGTATTTTAAGAACCATTTATAAATTTCAAATACAATAATTTGTATCGTGTAGTATTTTAGTCTTTCCTGAGTTTTTTCCATAAATTTTAAGCATCCATGATATGGCAGGCAGCCACTCTGTGCTATGTATACAAAGCTGAGACAGACTTCCTGCTCTCAAGAAGCTCACAGCCTAGTAGGGTTAACAGGCATTGAAATAACTCCATCACATGATAAGTGCAGGGCCAGAGGCATTTAAAGTGCCATGAAAACACAGAACAATTCCACCTGTTGGAGAATGAGAGAATCAGAAAACTCAGAGGGAGTCATATATAAGCTGATCCCTAAAGAAGCAGTCAAAATCTCTTTATAGAAAGAGTTGTGGTGAAGGAGGTGGGCACTCTAGGCCAAGGGACTAACCTATGTGAAAGCACAGAACTATGAGATGGCATGGTGTGTGGAAAACACAGTGTGGATAGTTTAAGAAGAGGGGTGGCAAGGGAGATAAGACTAGCAAAAATCATTTCAAGCTAGGTTGAGAAGGGCTTTGAATGCCATGCTTAAGGGTTAAGTTTTATCCTAGAGCAGTTGTCTAATACATTTAGGTAAGAGTCACATGATCAGATTTATTCTTAATAATTCTGGCAGGAGGACAGAGGATGATATGAGCAAGAGAGAGGAAATAAGGAGACCAACTAGGAAGGCTGCTCTTCCCTAATCTCGATGAGGAATATCAAGGGTTTGTACCAGGCAGGAGGAATTATGTAGGCCCTACTATCATCCTATATACGAAAATAATCCCAGCGAATGAGATCAGTTAAAATGGAATCACCCAGGGGTTCTTAACTCTGATTGCTCATTAGGATCACGTGGAGGAGGTTTTAAAAAATGAAAATTCAGGTCTCACCCCTTTCTAATTAAATCAGAATCACTAGAATGAGGCCTGGCATTGGAAGTTTTAAAAAGATCCCAGGTGATCCTAATGTGTAACCAGGGTTGAAAGCCTACAGCATAACCCATATATGAGTATTCTAAGGAAAACCGTTCTGAGCATGGCTGTCCCAACTGACTGTGTCATCCTGGGGCATCCAGAAAGTGTCAGTTGTTAATGTGTCAAACAGTAAAATGGCACCTGAAAAATGACCTTGTAGCTTACTTACTCACAAAAGTTACTGTGAACTGATGTTAATTGAAAAAAGTGTGTCTTTGCATAAGAATCAAAGAAATTAATAATCTTATTCTAAACTAGGCCAAACCACACCTTGGTCTAGATAAGAAAAGAGCAATGATAAATCATAAGTTTGTATCTATTTTATCTGGTTCATGCCCTGTAAAATGTCTAATATAAATGTGCTAGGATGTTAAATGTTTGCCAGATACCTGATGAAGACATTTATATTATATAAAATGGTAAAAGAGACTTAAGTTTCTTTTTTTAAAAAAATAGGAGGTAGGAGAGTGCAGTGGCTAAAGGCACAAATTTTGAAGCTAGTCAGAACTAGGTTTTGAATACAGGTTTTATTACTTAGTAATTGCAGGTTTGAACAAGCAACCTCACTTGTTCAAACTTTAATTTCCTTGTCTGTACAATGGTGATAATGAGAACAACATCATGGGATTGTTTTGAGAGTTATTTTAACATACTTTAACATGCATCTAAAACCTTTCACGCAGTAGTTGACATTTCTATGTATGTGTCTTGGTTCCTGCACTTAAGGAACTAACATATTAGAGCTGTATAGCTACTAGTTCCTCCAAGGGGAGGGAAAGATCCACCACAACTGGCTAGATCAGGAAAGACATTATCAAGGAAGCTTTTTGATCTGGATAGATTGGGTATCCATCTACTATCTATCTAGCTGGGTATTCAGTATTTTTTCTATCTTAAAAAAGAGGTAGATTAAAATATTTTTTAAACAAGTAAGAAATATTAATTGTAAGAAAAACTAGAAAATACACAAAGTAGAAAATAAAAGTTTCTGGGACTTCCCTGGTGGTGCGGTGGTTAAGATGTGCTCCCAATGCAGGGGGCCCGGGTTCGATCCCTGGTCAGAGAACTAGATCCCACATGCATGCCGCAACTAAGAGTTCGCATGCCACAACTAAGGAGCCTGCCTGCCGCAACTGAGACCTGGCACAGCCAAATAAATAAATAAATAAATACTGAAAAAAAAATCTTCCTAACTCAATAAGAATGCCTCTACGACAGTAGTTCTCAAATTGTCGTCTCAAGATCCTTTTATACCTTTTTTTTTTTTTTAAGCTGAGCCACGTAGTGTGCCAGATCTTAGTTCCCCAACAAGGGATTGAACCTATGCCCCCTGCAGTGGAAGCGCAGAGTCTTAACCACTGGACCGCCAGGGAAGTCCAAGGTCCTTTTACACTCTTAAAAATTAGGGAACTTGATTCTTGAGGTGCTAGCCTGCTGTGTTTTCCCCTTTGCCAGGCAAAGATTAAAGCCATTTTTCTTGGGACTTCCCTGGTGGTCCAGTGGTTAAGAATCTGCCTTCCAATGCAGGAGACGTGGGTTTGATCCCTAGTCGGGGAACTAAGAGCCCACACGCCAAGGGGGGAACTAAGATCCCACATGCCACAGGGGCAACTAAGTCCGTGTGCCACAACTACTGAGCCCACGCTGTCTGGAGCCTGCGTGCTGTAACTACTGAGCCGGTGTTCTGGAGCCTGAGTGCCACAACGAAGAGCCTGTGCGCCACAACAAAAGATCCCACATGCTGCAACTAAGACCCGACGCAGCCAAATAAATAAATAAATAAATTTTTAAAAAGAAAAAAAAAATTAGGGAACTCCAAGTTCTTCTGTTTATGTGGGTTATATCTATTATATTTATTGTATTAGAAACTAAAACGGAGGAAAATTTAAAAATATCAATTTGTCTAAAATAACAATTACCAACCCAATACATGTTAAAATAAATAAAATTGTAAGTGAAAAATAGATTATCCAAAACAAACAAAAAGTGTGGCAATGTTTTACATTTTTGCAAATTTCTTTAACAGAAGACAGCTGGGTTCTCGTGTCTCTTTCTTTTTCTTTTTTTTTTTTTTTTTGCGGTATGTGGGCCTCTCACTGTTGTGGCCTCTCCCATTGCGGAGCACAGGCTCCAGACGCGCAGGCTCAGCGGCCATGGCTCACGGGCCCAGCCGCTCCGCGGCATGTGGGATCTTCCCGGACCGGGGCACGAACCCGTGTCCCCTGCATCGGCAGGCGGACTCTCAACCACTGCGCCACCAGGGAAGCCCTCGTGTCTCTTTCTTCATTCCATCTACTGTGATATGTTGTTTTGGTTCAAGTATATGAAGAAACTCTGGCCTCACACAGATACCTAGTTGGAAAAGGGAGTATTTTAAGTGTTTTCAGATAACTGTGGATATTATTCTTTGAATTTACCTCAGAACTGGGCCAATAGTAAAATCTTAAAGATCAATTCAATACGGAATCTGAAATTTTTGTACTCCATAACATTAAATTCTACTGGTCTATTTAGCAATGTGAACAGATCTTTTACCCATGCTGGATTTCATAACATCCTGCATTTGTCATTTGGAAAATATTGGTTCATTGACTTATACAGATCTTCCAAATGTCAATACTTTTCATTACACAATACCCCCCAAAACCACGTTTTAATATCCTACCAAATTCACTGGGACTTTGTCAAACTCACAGTGGCAGATACAAGTTCTCCACAAAACATTCACTTGAAAGCTTGAATTTTATTGTAGACAAAAACTGTTGTTTTCCTTGATGAGAATGGCTTATTTGTTCATATTTGAGAAAATGCCTGCCTTCTCATTCTATCTTTTACTTGCTCCAGAATCTCATAACCCTAGAATATCTGTCAGTTGTTTTAAGTAAATATGGTGTTCCATGAAAATGGTGGCTGGTTCAGCTAGCAACTCCATCACAGAAATGTTTCTCTTCAAGTCAACAATCATACTTTGGATACAGCAGAAAAGTTTTATGTGTGCTTCCCATTTCATCATACAGAATATTTAAAAGACTCACAGGTTGAGATTTAATAAAATTAATAATTTTTACTGTTTCATCAAGAACATTGTTAAGAGAAACAGGCCCCCCCCCCCCGCCCCAGCCCCCTGACTTTTTCAAGTGCAAGGGAATGGTGGTGAAGAAATTACCAGTGACTTTGGTGCCTAGTTGTTTTTGGTGCCACTGCCTTTATTTTGTGCTGCAGCCAGCAGTTTCATTCACCATTGCCTCTGCAGCAGTAATTACAAATACCAACATGGTTGTTTAAAAAGACACGTAACTTCTTTGCCATTACCATAAAAAGTTTTTACCTCACGAACTTTCCGAATCTTGGGAACTCTCATGGGGTCTGTGGGCCATACTTTAAGAACCAATGTTCTAAAATATTTTTAAAGGCTACAGAGTACTACACTGTATGTGTGACCACAGTTTATTTAGCCAGTGTCCTTTATTGCGGGCATTTGAGTTGTTTCTAATTTTTCTCCATTGCCAGTAATGATGTAGTTAAAACTTCACTTGCACCCTGAATTATTTCTCTAGGATACAGTCTTAAAAATGGAATTGCTAGGCCAAAGTGTATGCATTAAAAAAAAAAAAAAAGGATCCGGAAGGTTGCCACATTGCTTTCCTGCAGGTTTACCAATTTACACTTGCATTTTACATAACAATATATGAGTATCCTTCCAGCTTATCAACAACAGTGATTATCTTTAAGAAAAAAAACAAAAAAACCTCACCAAATTTACAGGCAATAAATGGAATCCATTTTTCTTTAATTTGCACTTATTTGCTTACTAGTTAGGTTTTTTTCATATATTTATAAAAAATGATGAGTATTTTGTTTTTTAATAAATTTATTTATTTATTTATTTTTGGCTGTGTTGGGTCTTTGTTGCTGAGCGTGGGCTTTCTCTAGTTGTGGTTAGCGGGGGCTACTGTTCGTTGCGATGCGCAGCCTTCTCATTGTGGTGGCTTCTCTTGTTGTGGAGCATGGGCTCTAGGCACGCAGGCTTCAGTAGTTGTGGCTCGCGGGCTCAGTAGTTGTGGCTCACGGGCTTAGTTGCTCTGCGGCATGTGGGATCATCCAGGACCAGGGCTCAAACCCGTGTCAATGCATTGGCAGGAGGATTCTTAACTACTGTGCCACCAGGGAAGTCCCCCAAATTGATGCGTATTTATGTATTTTGTCCATTTTTAAAATCGGAAGAGTCTTCTTTGGGATTTTATCCTTTGGTCTGTCATGAGTGAGTGTTACAGAAATTTCTACCCAGTTTTTGTTTACTTTTTAACTTTGTGTAACTTATTTTTATATGTAAGTTTTTAATTTTGATGAAATTACCTATCAGTCTTTTTATATTATCTGTCTATATTTCTGACATTTAATATTTTCTATATTTTATATTTTCTGCCTTTTCTGTCATGCTTTAAAAAGCCTTCTCCACCCCAATATTATACAAATACATTTACTTATTCCTTTACTTTTTTAAAGCAGTTAATGCCTCAATTCATTATTTTTATATACTATTTGAGGTAAAGACCTAACTTAATCTTTCCCCAAATAGTTAACTACTATTAACTCTTTCCAGAACGTTAGCTTTTTTCCTTTTATTAAAAAATACGTTTTAAAATTACTTCTTTTGTAAACAATTTACAACAATACAGAAGGTAAAGTAGCTCTAGACCACCTCCCTCCTCTCCTGTTCCTCAGAGCTAACTATTAATAGTTTGCTCTGTTCCCTTTCAAGACTGTTACTTTCGCATTTAAAAGGTAGGTAAGTGCCAAACCATAGTTTGTGGCAACTTGATTGCATTTTCCTCCCACTTAATTTATCTTTATCTTTTCACACAGAGCTATTTTGTTCTCTTTAAGAGCTACACGATGTTCCATAATGCAGATGTACCACGTTTATTTCGTCTTTCCTCTGCCGCTGAATGACTAGGTTTCCCATTTCTCGTTACTTCTTCACCACCTCTCCCAAGAGCTGCTGGGGCCCAAGCTTTCTTGCGCGCATGTGCAAGTTCCCACAAGCTACGCTCTTAAAGAGAGCTTATATTTGAGTATTTTTTCATTTTGTTGGCTCTGGGGAACCAATGCAGGTACTTAGGAAGGCAAAACACACCCAACAACCGCCCGACCAGAAAGAGACTCAGAGCAGGTTCTCACTTATCCCCGACAGTTTTCTTCCTTTCATAATGGACGCTGAACTTGTTTTTCACCTCGTAGATGCAACAGTTCCCAGCACCGAAACCAGCTATACAACCACTCGGCCACCAAGCACTGTGACTAGAAAACAAGTGGAAGAAACAGCCGCACTGGCCGTGACGCCTGCTTCCGGAAGCGGACCGGAAACCGCTGTTTGATTCTGCGTCAAACCCGACTTCAGGGGCCGTCGTAAAACTGTCGCCCTTCGTCTCTGGGACCGGCCACAGGGTCCCACGCGCCTCCGGCGGGGCGTGTGGATCTGCGGGTGTCAGTTTTCCTCAAGATGGCGGAGGAGGAGGCTGGGGACGCAGAGAGGATGGAAGTCAGCACGGAGTTGCCTCAGACTCCACAACGACTGGCCTCTGTAAGTCCGTGTAGGCTAGTTGCTTTTGTCCCCCCGAGTCCTTCCCTACCGCGTTCAGGAGGATGTGGGGCTTCACCCCTTACGGTGGCTCTGGGGAGCGGGAGTCGTATGGATTGATCAGAAAGGAAGCCACAGAATAAAGTTAGTCATCACCCACATTCCTGCCGGCCAAGTCTCCGGTGTATAATGACTGTCATTTATTAGCCGTGACGAGTTCAAGCTTGTCTCTATCCTGAAATAGAAAGAACTGGTAATGTTATTAGATGGTCTGGTGTAGGGGTTTGGAGGAAGAGCCATTTTCCGACAGACGTAGGTTAACGTCTTAACCTACGTGTAACCCCTCCTAGACGATAGACGTCCAGGACGCAGCACCTAGTGTTGTATTGCATAGCTGGCTGGGTGGGGTTTCATAGTGACAGGGAATGCTGCCTCTGTCAACTCACGTCAAGATATAGGGTGTAGGAGTTGTAGTCCTTCGTTGTAGCATCTTGAGAACCCAGGCCTAATCCTCCGTGGAGAAACCCATCATCTGTCGTTGCTTTTTACAGGTGAAGAACAGACTTTCAGACATTTCAAGTCAGAGCGATACCATTAATTAATATCGGAATCTATACTTTGCCCTTGTATTTTGAAAACCAAAAAAAAAAAAAAAAAAGGGAAGGCAGAGATAGTGAGTAAATTTGAGTCAATAGTCTGACTACAGGGAGAAAGCTGACTGAGGAGGATAAGAGGTAGGGGGGCAACATTAGGGAATGTTCTGGATGTCCCCAGGCACCTAGTGGGGAGGTATATAGAAAATATTCAAATATTGGTCACTGCATGCTGTGAAGAGTTTTATTAATTTATCTTTATTGGTGCATATAGAAAGGTGTGGGATTACACCTCTTTCTGAAGTTTCTTTGGTTTGTAGTTTTAATAAAATCATTTTTGAAGTATTTTAACCCTGCAGACACTTGAGCATTGTTTTATGAGAGAACAGAGTGAGCTCCAGAAAAGAGTCCACCTCAGGGACTGAAGAGACTGGCTGGGAGACAGAAATCAGGTGGGGAAGGAGTTGGACTAAGGGTTTGGCCATCAACTAGGGCAGTGCTTGCAACCATCCTCTACCCCAAGTAGCAGTTCAACCTCATTTCACGTATTGAAGGGGGAAGCATGTGTTTGAGATGATAAGAAATGAGAAGATAGGGAAACTTTAGAAGCGGCTGAAACATCTGGTCTTAATGTAAAGCTGTGCTTCTTACATTTTCTAAGGAGTGGAGAAACTGTGCTGTGGTCAGAAGTGTTATCGTAATTTTGTATTGCTAAAGATGACTAGTGTTTATTTAAAGCTTTGATATATTAATTCCTTCCAGGTGGTACCAAAAAACCTCATCAATCTGGATCTTACTTATTTGAGATTGGAGATAATGGTACAGGAATTCAGCTAGAATTATGTTGCAAACTCTTCAATATTAGATTTCTTTGGGCAAGGTTTTGGGTTTTGCAAGATAGTAGGTAGATGACAAGAGAAGTGTAAAAGCCTCAGGTAACTCACACTCTAGAGACACAGGTAGGACAAGTGCTCAAATTTTAATACAAGATAGGGTGATGTAAGTGAATGAAGACTTGTGACTGGTGAGCCTCCTGATCACTTTTTTGGCTTGGCTCTCTCTATTTTAGAACTCCAGACATCTTCCTAGTTTCCTATTCTTTTTAAAAATACCACCTTCAATTTTATCCTGACAATGGAGTAAGACACTGGCTTTTCCAGTTTACTTCTTCTTCTCGATTAAGTGAAGTGATCTCAGAGATTCTTTAACATTTGAATGATTTGAATCTTAAATCACCATTGGGAGGCAGGGGAAAACAAAATAGTAAATATGGAACAGTTACAGAGGTCTAAGAAATCTTACCAATGCCATTAGAGTCTTGTCCCTGGGTATTATATAGTTTCTGTTATTCTTAAATCAAACTTCCTTCTTAGAGCCCAGGTCTTTTTTTACTGTCATGTTGCAAGCAACAGGCATGAAGTCTCTCAAATTCCTGACATCACATAACATGCAATTAGAGTGAAGTAATAGGTATGAATTATTGGACATTTATTAGAAGAGCCATTGCTTAAGAATAATTAGGGGAGTTGATTCTGTAGGTCTAGGGTGGGATCTGAGAATTTGCATTTTCACAAGCATGCACTGCAAATGAAGTCCTGGTCTGTGGGCCACAGAGTAAGATTTAGCCAGAGACATTTAGAAGTTCTCAGTATAGAGTTGAAAGTTGAGGTTGTGGGGATGGATAAGATCTTTGAGGAGGAAAGTCTGTGTTTGTGTGTGTGTTTATACATACACAGAGAGAAAGAGACGGTCACACAGAAAGGGAGGGAGGAAGAGAGGGAGAAGCGAGGAAGACAGGAATGATTGAATTTCAGGGATAGACAGTGGAGGAAGGAGCTAGAAAGGGAGCAGACAAGCAGGTAGGAGGTGAGAGTAGTGCAGTGTCATAGGGTGTAGTTTCTAGGAGAGGGTAGTTTATTGGGTCTAGGGAGGTGAAGAGTGAGAAAAATTGGGAATTCATAGTATGTGGAGTGGTCTGACAGAACTTCTGCCTTCTGTCTTCATTAACTGGATTTTCTTCAGTAAGTCCATCTCAAAAGATGCCTCCTGGTATGGTACTAAACTCTTTTCTTTTCCCTGTCTACATCCTCTGCCCATGTGATTTCATCCAGTTCTGTGGCTTTAAATACCACCTGTATTCGTTCAGTTCCCAAATTTGTATCTCAGGGTCATCTCACTTTTGAGCTCCACAGTCACAAGTCCGTGTGCCTACTTGACATATCCACTTGGATGTCTGAAAAGTGTTTCAAACGGAGAAGCAATTAGGAAGCTACTACAGTAACCAAGCCATAGTTGCTGGTGGCTTGTACTAAAGCGATATCACTGGAGATGAAGAGAAGTGGATGGATTGGGGAGAGATTTTGGAAGTATGGTAGAAGTAGAAAGATTTGTTTATGGTTTAGGCATGAGGGAAAAGGGAAGAAACAGATGACATCTGGATCCCCAGTTTTTGACTTAAGTATTCATGATTGTGGCTGTGTCATATACTGAGAGGAAAGACCAGGTTTTGGGAGGGCAAAGAAGGGAGACATCAAGTTTTGTTATCCCTGTCTCAGTAGATGACACTTCCATAATAGCTCTTGAATACAAACAACTCTGTCTGTCTCCACTCCATCTCTTTAGTCCTAGCCACCATCTGTTGCCTAGGCAACTGCAGTGGCCTTTTAACTGGTCTCTTAGCTTCTGTTTTTGCCCTCTTCCAGTCCATTCTCCACAGAGCAGCCAGAGAAATCTTTGTAAGACTAAATCAGATCATGTCAATCTCTTGCCTAAATCCTTCAGTGGTTTCCCATCTACTTGGAAAAAAATCTAAACTCATTACATGTTCTTCAAGATCTGGCCTGATCCAGCCCCTCCATCTCCCCTCATTTTCTGTTACTTTCTCTTCATTTACTTTTAGCCACCCTAGCTTCCAAAATAAGTCCAAGCTCTGTCTTACTTCAGGGCCTGTGCCTTTGCTTGCTGTTCTTTTTCATACAGTGTTTTTCCTCTGTTTTTTCTTGATACTTACCTTGTCTAAAAGATGGGTTCCTTTTACCATTCTCTGTCAAAGCACCCTGTTTATTTCCTCCACTGCACTTATTACAATCTGTGATTACTGTATTGTCTTTATTTATTTAAATGTCTGTTTCTCCTACCAGAATGTAAGTTCCGTGAAGGCAAGGATCATGTCTGACTTGATCATGATCATTTCCTGATCATGTCAAGGAAAAATTATCTACAATCTCATGTGTATAGGGGATCTTTAAGAGATAACATAGTCTTTTTATAGTGGACTTTAAAATATTGAGATATAGAGGAAGGAATGAGAAGTTATATGCTATTTTCAGTGGAGGTGATTTTCCTTAGAAATCTGTATCTCTTATTTTAGGCCAGAGCACAGCTTTCTGTAGTAAGAACATACTTAGAGTGAGAAAACGAGGATGAAAACCAAAGTCTCTCTTTTTAAAAAATAAATAAATTTATTTATTTATTTTTGGCTGCATTGGGTCTTTGTTGCTGCGTGCAGGCTTTCTCTAGTTGCAGTGAGTGGGGGCTACTCTTGGTTGCGGTGTGCAGGCTTCTCATTGTGGTGGCTTCTCTTATTGACTAGGCATGCGGGCTGCAGTAGTTGTGGCACGCGGGCTCAGTAGTTGTGGCACACGGGCTCAGTAGTTGTGGCACGTGGGCTCAGTAGTTGTGGCACACGGGCTTAGTTGCTCCGCGGCACGTGGGATCTTCCTGGACCCGGGATTGAACCCGTGTCCCCTGCATTGGCAGGCGGATTCCATAGCAGAACCTAGTGACAGTTATTTTTTCATCAGCATCTCCTAATTTCTATTGTAGGCAGCTAGGGAAAATTCTGATTTTCAGTACCAAATTCTGTAGAGTCCGATGAAGTTAAGTTTTAAAACTGCAAGTCAAGAGTGACAGCTTCGGGCTTCCCTGGTGGCGCCGTGGTTGAGAATCTGCCTGCCAATGCAGGGGACACGGGTTCAAGCCCTGGTCTGGGAAGATCCCACGTGCTGTGGAGCAACTAGGCCCATGAGACACAACTACTGAGCCTGCGCGTCTGGAGCCTGTGCTCCGCAAAAAGAGAGGCCGTGATAGTGAGAGGCCCGCGCACCGTGATGAAGAGTGGCCCCAGCTTGCCGTAACTAGAGAAAGCCCTCGCACAGAAACGAAGACCCAACACAGCCAAAAATAAATAAATAAATTAAAATAAAAAATAAAAATTAAAAAAGAGTGACAGCTTCAGTCCTACTAGTAATTTATCTAGTAATTTATCTAGATGAGCTGGTGCTTGAGCCTGACTGCTTATGTTTAATAACAGACATTATCTTGCAAATAAAGAGGTTTTTGTCCTCAGTACTGCATAGGGTGTCTGTCTGGGTAGATATTATATAAATCAGTGATGCAGGATGAACCAATGCAGTATCCTGCCCGTCCTTTCTTCGTGTGTGCTGGCTTTGAGGGTTACCTCAGATTTCTTTGAAGGTGTTAATCATATGTTGTGTTCTGTGAAACAATTTTCTTTAAGCTTTTAACTCAGATGGCTTAAAACAAACTATTAAGACCTCTTTAGTCCTGAGTGATTTCTGTGAACTCCTATGTGTTCTTCTAAGATATTCTGGTTAACATGCCTCCTGTTGAAGAAACAAAAGTTATTTCATGAGTTTGTTTTTTTAAAGCATTTGGTACAGCTTTTTTTTTTTTTAATGTTGTTATACCCTGTAGTAAGCTAAGTGCTTATGGAAATACGCTCTACTAAATAATGCTATTGAAAGACCCCAGAAGAGTTATTGTGCTTCCATAAGTGCCTACTTGATATTCAGGAATGACATAGGCCCTGTCCAGAATGGAGTTTGTTTTTGATCACTTGAATGTAATTCTCCTTCTAATAGTTTACTTGATGCTATTCTTCAGAACGAAGTCTGTTTGACTTGTTTGGAGGAGTGGGGCTATAACCACTTAATGTGTCTTTATGGACTACCTTTTAAAAGTCCTTTGAACTTTTGATATTGTTGGATAAGCTAGAAATGACTTTAGCCACAGGGGGAAAAATCTGTAAATTTATGCATTTATGTTTTTATATATACATACTCTGCCTTCCAATCTAAGAAAGAATTTTAGTTGTATTGGAAATATTTATTCAATACAGTAGAAAGAGAATATGAGATATGTACCCCATAGTGTAGGAAACCAGATTTCATTCATCCAGAGACTTAAAGGAGAGCTTAGAAAATTGGAGCATGAGCCTATGGTCAGAGCAGAAAAGGAAGAGAAAGGCTTAGAAGGGATGGTATGCTTTCGAAAACTAAATTCTGACAGCATGAATATATGTATATTATCTCAACAGGAAAGAAGAGAGAGGGGCCTTATTTGTCACACTACTCTATATTTGATTCTGGCTAATTTTATCAATGCCATGAGGACATAGTAGACTTATGTACGAAACAACACAAGGCTTAACAGACATAGGACCGATATGTTATAGGACACACACATAAAATCTCCTTAGGCTAAATTTGCATCAAAACTAACAAGGTGAAATTTAATTGCCATGAAAGTAAAGACTATGTCTAGGACCGGGTATTTGTGTGTAGGACTAGGTCTCTTATGTGAATGATTTGAGGGTTTTAGTTTTCTGCAAACTCACTAAGTCATAATGTGATGTGGCTGCCAAACAAACAAAAAAGCGAACTTTTAAAGCAGTTTAGTGTCCTGGATAAGGAAGGTAATAAGCAGTCCCACTCCTATGTACAGAGACATATTGTGCATGTTCTATGTAAGAGAGAGAGTGCATGTTCTATGTAACATGGAGAGTGGGCTGGATACCATGTCATTAGGGATGGCTAAATTTCATTTCTAGGAATGAACAGATTTCTTTAGTTTCTACATTCCTGTTTAGCCCTGGAATAAAGAAACTAATGAGAGACATAATATTTAGCTTCATTTATTTGATAGGTTGTTGGGTGAAAGAGCAGAGTAATTTGTATTGGATTATTTCAGGCAGCATAGGATAAAAGTTACAGGAAGGTAGATTTTGGTTTAATTATGAGCTGTAAGAATGGAAGTTGGCTGAGTGGATGTGTTCAGACAGGCTTAGGGAGCTGATTATCAGATATGTTTTAGACAGGGTTTCCCTATGGGATAAGTGGGTGCACTAGGGGTTTTGTTGTTTGCTTGTTTTTAAACTTCATAAACCTGTCAAATAGTATTACAAGAAAATTTAGTATAACCAAAAGATTTCTTGGTGCCTAGAGGTGCTACAATTACTAGTCCAGTACTTGCTTTGAGCAGTTCTGCCGCCTCCAGATTTTGTTATGCCTTTAAAACAGGGGAATTAGAAACAGAATTACAGGCCCTCCATAGATGTCCATCAGTTATCTAAGGAAGGGTAAATTGTGATTTGAACAAAAGGAACCTAGTGTACTTAAAGTAAGTTCTGTTTTCAGACTGATGTTAGCAGTCATCCCAGTCCCTGGGTCAGAGTTGAAAACATATTTTTTAATCTCCATGGGGATGAGGAAAATGTTTGGAATGTTTGGGGATTTAAATGTTGTGAGAATTTGTTTTTACAGGACAGTCAATTGGGAAAGTCTTCCCTTAACTCCAGATGTTGAAAAAAGTTTTTTTCCCTGAACATGAAAATAAAAATTCCTTAATTTAATCATGTCTCAAATTGGAGAAAATACTAAAAGCAACCAACCAAAGAATCAAACCTACTCCAGTCACCAGTAATTCCTGAACATGTCACCCAGTAGAATACATCCTGTATAGTTTTTCTTATCTAGAAAAAAAACCCAGAAATCTTAGTTGAAAAAAATTTTTTCATACTTGCAGCAGTCATCTAGGAAAAAATATTTGTGAAACAGCGTAATTGTACTTTATCTCCTGTAAGAATTTCGTAAACAGTTTTAGAAGGCTTAATGTTATTATTTGCTTTGTTCTCTTTAGCAAGAAGTCTATAATTTTCAACAATGACTGAGACCTTTTGTTAAGTACTTGAGATAGGCTTGTGTGAATACAAGGATTTGGAAGGAAAGTTCCTTCCCTCAAGGAGCTGAAAATCTGGTTGAAGAGGCTCGATGTACACATTTAAAGGTAACTAATGTTATCTGGCAAAGGTACAGGTGCTGAATGAGTACCTTCTTTAGTAAGTGCTGCATTGGAGTTACAGGGGAGAGAAATTTTCTTAGATGGGTCAGTGAAGTGTTCATGGAGGTGGGCTTTGAGCTAAATCGACCTTAAGGAACAACTAAGGTGGGGGGAGGTGGAAGGATAGAGAGCTAGTGGTAAGGTCAGTGGAGAGGGCATTGATGGCATCAACACCCAGACATTCTGTCCAAATCATCCAATTATGTAAAGATAACATTTTAAAATATCAGTTCCTCAGACTGAGACATGTAATGACAGGGATATAATTTAAGAATATTTAGTGGTATTCATTTAGAGGGAAAAATTAAAAAGAAGGCAAAGCTTTGTTTTTTGTTTTGTTTCACTATTAAAGTGAAATTGAGCAAGTCTTAAGGGTAAATTTAAAAGAATAATGTATTTATATTTGGTTAAGTAGAATGAACACTGAACTCTGGGAGTCAGGATACCTAAGTTCTATTCCTGACCCGGATAGTATTCAGTCTTGAACAAGCCAGTTTACTTTTTCCTTGTCACTCAGTTTTAAATGAAGGACTTGAACCAGAATAGATCCCTTAGGTTTTTGGTGATTCTCAAGTTTCTCATGTTCTTGAAAATATTCTTGAAAACTAGAACAGAAACTAGTTCTGTGCCTTCCATAATTAGGAAGGACAGAAAAAGGTTTTTGTTTGGTGTATAGGACTGAATATACAGGATTTTTTTTTTCTTTAGTGCTGTTTGAAGAAAAGAACTTTAGGTACTCCATAGAACATTAAATCTGCTAATTATAGTTGTTGCCAGGTATGCAGAGAACACAAGTTGTTGGTTTGTGAGTATCCTAGAAAAGTTGGAGTTAGAATATTGGAAGGTTTAGTTCATTTTTTAAAAAAAGATTTTAGTAAAATATTTAAAATTTTACAGTTAAAAAATTACTCCCAAAATATGGAATCACTGTAAGGATATTATTCATATTAGGTAAGCAGACATACAAATTCCATGAAAGTATGCTAAAATCCCACTACCCACTACTGTTAACATTTTGGTATATATTCCATCTAACTTTTTCCCCATGTTAATATATATAACACTTAACCAAAATGAGATTTTATACACACTGCTTTGTAACCTACTTTAATGTACTGTGTATCTTCAATGCCTTTCCATTAGATGGAAATAGACATCTTCAGTTATCAGCTCTTTTTTTCTAACTTCTTATTTTGAACTCATTTTAGACTTTTAGAAAACTTAGAAAAATAGCACAGACAGTTCTCTTATATCCCTCACTCCTGCATCCCCTAATGCTAACATCTCACATAAATGTAGAACAATTATTAGGGACCAGAAATTAATATTGCTACTAACTAAACGACAGACCTTATTCAAATTTTACCAGTTTTCCTACTAATATCCTTCTTCTGTTCCAGGATCCTATTGAGGATCCCATCTGACATCCCACCTGTTTGTCTCTTCCAGTATGTAACAATGTCTCACTTTCTCCATAGTCTGCTTCCAGTTTGTAAGTGTCTTGGTCTTTCCTTGTTTTTCATAACCTTGACATGACTACTCAAGAATATTGAGCAGTAATTTTGTGTCATGTTCCTTAATTTGGGTTTGATATTTTCTTAAGTTAGGAATGAGGGCATACATTTTTGGCAAGAGTAACACAAAAATGGTACCATATCGTTCTCAGTGAATCATATTAAGGGATTCTTGATATCACTATTTCTTATTACTGGTGATATTTATCTTAATCATTTGGTTAAGTTGGTATCTGCAGGGTTTCTCTACTTTACACTTACTATCTTTTTCCCTTTGTAGTTAATAAGTATCTTCAAGGGAGATACTTTGAGTGTATTTGGCATCATTTTATTTTATTTTTAAAAAAATTTAAAAAAAAATTAAAAAAAAAAAAATTTAAATTGATTTTAATTGGAGTATAGTTGCTTAACAATGTTGTGTATTTGGCATCATTTTAAATGGGTGTATATCCTATAGTTTTTTGAGTGGCTCCCCCACCCTGCCCCTTGATTGCAGAGGTATTGTCACTTGTCAAACAAGGTCAAACAGAATTACATTGTTTGAAGTAAAAAGTGAAAATTCTTAGACCCTCTCCACAATTCCTTTTCTCCATGTAATCACTGTAAACAGTTTGATGTTTCTCTTTCTAGACACTTAACTCCATGTTTAGGAAACATCTATACATATATCTATACATTTATATACATGTGTGTATGTTGAATTAGGAAACTCAAATTTGTAGAAATACATAAAGTAAATATAATTTAGGTTTTCATTTAATTTACAAAAATGAAATTTTATTATTTTAAACTTGCTTTTTCGGGCTACAGTATTTTATGATATTCTGACTGCATAGAATGGTATAGATGCATCTTTATTGATAGACATTTAGGTGGACGTTTTTTCACAGTTACAAGTAACATTGTGCACACAGTGGAGTATATATATATATATATATTTTTCACAGTAGGGCAGGTGTGGCTAAATGATAGATTCCATCATTTCTTTAAACTATTCCCCTATTGATGGACATTCAGGTTTTTTTTCCTGATATGAATAACTTTGTACATGAAATGTGTAGATGGCAAAAGCTTTAAAATGATTTCTAATAGATAATCTATATAGTAAAAATTGAAATAGTAAAAATGGGTATGTAGTGAAAAATAAATACAGGGGTCTTTCCACTGTTAACAATGTATTTTGAATCCTTTCAGAGGTTTTCTACTCAAATGTAAGCATATACATATATATCTCCTCTTCATTCTCTTCCCTTCTTTATAAATGGTAGCATACAGTACTTAACGTTCTGTACCTTTTGTTTTTTTGTGTGTTTTTTTTTAGTATTAGTTGTTTTTTTTGTTTGTTTTTTTATACTACAGGTTCTTATTAGTCATCAATTTTATGCACATCAGTGTATGCATGTCAATCCCAATCGCCCAATTGAGCACACCAACATCCCCACCCCACTGCGGTTTTCCCATCTTGGTGTCCATACGTTTGTTCTCTACATCTGTGACTCAACTTCTGCCCTGCAAACTGGTTCATCTGTACCATTTTTCTAGGTTCCACATACATGTGTTAATATACGATATTTGTTTTTCTCTTTCTGACTTACTTCACTCTGTATGACAGTCTCTAGATCCATCCACGTCTCAAAAACTGACCCAATTTCGTTCCTTTTTATGGCTGAGTAATATTCCATTGTATATATGTACCACAACTTCTTTATCCATTTGTCTGTTAATGGGCATTTAGGTTGCTTCCATGACCTGGCTATTGTAAATAGTGCTGCAATGAACATTGGGGTGCATGTGTCATTATAAATTATGGCTTTCTCTGGGTATATGCCCAGTAGTGGGATTGCTGGATCGTATGGTAATTCTATTTTTAGTTTTTTAAGGAACCTCCATACTGTTCTCCATAGTGGCTGTATCAATTTGCATTCCCAACAACAGTGCAAGAGGTTCCCTTTTCTCCGCACCCTCCCCAGGATTTGTTGTTTGTAGATGTTCTGATGATGCCCATTCTAACTGGTGTGAGGTGATACCTCATTGTAGTTTTGATTTGCATTTCTCTAATAATTAGTGACATTGAGCAGCTTTTCATGTACTTCTTGGCCATCTGTATGTCTTCTTTGGAGAAATGTCTATTTAGGTCTTCTGCCCATTTTTGGATTGGGCTGTTTGCTTCTTTAATATTGAGCTGCATGAACTGTTTATATATTTTGAAGATTAATCCCTTGTCCGTTGATTCATTTGCAAATATTTTCTCCCATTCTGAGGGTTGTCTTTTCATTTTGTTTATGGTTTCCTTTGCTGTGCAAAAGCTTTGAAGTTTCATTAGGTCCCATTTGTTTATTTTTTTTTTCATTTCCATTACTCTAAGAGGTGGATCAAAAAAGATCTTGCTGTGATTTATGTCATAGAGTGTTCTTCCTATGTTTCCCTCTGAGAGTTTTATAGTGTCCAGTCTTACATTTAGGTCTCGAATACATTTTGAGTTTATTTTTGTGTATGGTGTTAGGGAGTGTTGTAATTTTATTCTTTTACATGTAGCTGTCCAGTTTTCCCAGCACCACTCATTGAAGAGACTGTCTTTTCTCCATTGTATATCTTTGCCTCCTTTGTCATAGATTAGTTGACCATAGGTGTGTGGGTTTATCTCTGGGCTTTCTGTTTTGTTCCACTGATCTGTCTTTCTGTTTTTGTGTCAGTACCATATTGTCTTGATTACTGTAGCTTTGTCTAGTCTGAAGTCAGGGAGTCTGATTCCTCCAGCTCCATTTTTTTCCCTCAAGACTGCTTTGGCTATTCGGGGTCTTTTGTGTCTCCATACAAATTTTGGGATGATTTGTTCTAGTTCTGTAAAAAATGTTATTGGTAATTTGATAGAGATTGCATTGAATCTATAGATTGCTTTGGGTAGTATAGTCATTTTCACAGTATTGATTCTTCCAGTCCAAGAACATGGTATATCTATCTCTCCATCTGTTGGTATCATCTTTAATTTCTTTCATCAGTGTCTTATGGTTTTCTGCATACAGGTCTTTTGTCTCCCTAGGTAGGTTTATTCCTAGGTATTTTATTCTTTTTGTTGCAATGGTAAATGGGAGTGTTTCCATAATTTCTCTTTCAGATTTTTCATCATTAGTGTATAGGAATGCAAGAGATTTCTGTGCATTAATTTTCTATCCTGCAACTTTACCAAATTCACTGATTAGCTCTAGTAGTTTTCTGGTGACATTTTTAGGATTCTCTATGTATACTATCATTATCAGGTCATCTGCAAACAGTGACAGTTTTACTACTTCTTTTCCAATTTGTATTGCTTTTATTTCTTTTTCTTCTCTGATTGCCTTAGCTAGGACTTCCAAAATTATGTTGAATAATAGTGGTAAGAGTGGACATCCTTGTCTCGTTCCTGATCTTAGAGGAAATGCTTTCAGTTTTTCACCATTGAGAATGATGTTTGCTGTGGGTTTGTCTTATATGGCCTTTATTATGTTGAGGTAGGTTCCCTCTATGCCCACTTTCTGGAGAGTATTTATCATAAATGGGTGTTGAATTTTGTCACAAGCTTTTTCTGCATCTATTGAGATGATCATATGGTTTTTATTCTTCAATTTGCTAATATGCTGTATCACATTGATTGATTTGCATATATTGAAGAATCCTTGCATCCCTAGGATAAATCCCACTTGATCGTGGTGTATGATCCTTTTAATGTGTTGCTGGATTCTGTTTGCTAGTATTTTGTTGAGGATTTTTGCATCTATATTCATCAGTGATATTGGTCTGTAATTTTCTTTTTGTGTAATATCTTTCTCTGGTTTTGGTATCAGGGTGATGATGGCCTCATAGAATGAGTTTTGGAGTGTTCCTTTCTCTGCAATATTTTGGAAGAATTTGAGAAGGATGGGTGTTAGCTCTTCTCTAAATGTTTGATAGAATTCAGCTGTGAAGTCATTTGGTCCTGGACTATTGTTTGTTGGAAGATTTTAAATCACAGTTTCAATTTCATAACTTGTGATTGGTCTGTTCATATTTTCTATTTCTTCCTGGTTCAGTCTTGGAAGGTTATACCTTTCTAAGAGTTTGTCCATTTCTTCCAGTTGGTCCATTTTTTTGGCATATAGTTGTTTGTAGTGTTCTCTTAGGATGCTCTGTATTTCTGCGGTGTCTGTTGTAACTTCTCCTTTTTCATTTCTAATTTTATTGATTTGAATCTTCTCCCTCTTTTCCTTGATGAGGCTGGCTAAAGGTTTATCAATTTTGTTTATCTTCTCAAAAAACCAGCTTTTAGTTTTATTGATCTTTGCTATTGTTTTCTTTGTTTCTATTTCATTTATTTCTGCTCTGATCTTTATGATTTCTTCTGGTAGCTTGGGGTATGTTTGTTCTTCTTTCTCTAGTTCATTTAGGTGTAAGTTTAGATTGTTTACCTGAGATTTTTCTTGTTTCTTGATGTAGGCTTGTATAGCTATACGCTTCCCCTTAGAACTGCTTTTGCTGCCTCCCACAGGTTTTGGGTCATTGTGTTTTCATTGTCACTTGTCTCTCGGTATTTTTTGATTTCCTCTTTGATTTCTTCAGTGATCTCTTGGTTATTTAGTAATGTATTGTTTATCCTCGATGTGTTTGTGTTTTTTACGTTTTTTTCCCTGTAATTCATTTCTAATCTCTTAGTGTTGTGGTTAGAAAAGATGCTTGAAATGATTTCACTTTTCTTAAATTTACTGAGGCTCAATTTGTGACCCAAGATGTGATCTATCCTGGAGAATGTTCCATGCGCACTTGAGAAGAAAGTGTAATCTGCTGTTTTGGATGGAATGTCCTATAAATATCAATTCAATCTATCTGGTGTATTGTGATATTTAAAGCTTATGTGTCCTTATTTGTTTTCATTTTGGATGATCTGTCCATTGGTGTAAGTGAGGTGTTAAAGTCTCTCACTATTATTGCGTTACTGTCGATTTCCTCTTCTAGAGCTGTTAGCAGTTGCTTTATGTATTGAGGTGCTCCTATGTTGGGTGCATATATATTTATAATTGTTATATCTTCTTCTTGGATTGATCCTTTGATCATCATGTAGTGGCCTTCCTTGTCTCTTGTAACATTCTTTATTTTAAAGTCTATTTTATCTGATATGAGTATAGCTACTCCAGCTTTCTTTTGATTTTCATTTGCATGGAATATCTTTTTCCATCCCCTCACTTTCAGTCTGTATGTGTCCCTAGGTCTGAAGTAGGTCTCTTGTAGACAGCATATATATGGGTCTTATTTTTGTATCCATTCAGCGAGCCTGTGTCTTTTGGTTGGAGCATTTAATCCATTCACGTTTAAGGTAATTATCAGTATGTATGTTTTATGACCATTTTCTTAATTGTTTTGGGTTTGTTTTTGTAGGTCCTTTTCTTCTCTTGTGTTTCCCACTTAGAGAAAAGTTTCTTTAGCATTTGTTGTAGAGCTGATTTGGTGGTGCTGAATTCTCTTAGCTTTTGCTTGTCTGTAAAGCTTTTGATTTCTCCATCGAATGTGAATGAGATCCTTGCTGGGTAGAGTAATCTTGGTTGTAGGTTCTTCCCTTTCATCACTTTAAGTATATCATGCCACTCCCTTCTGGCTTGTAGAGTTTCTGCTGAGAAATCAGCTGTTAACCTTATGGGAGTTCCCTTGTATGTTATTTGTCATTTTTCCCTTGCTGCTTTCAATAATTTTTCTTTGTCTTTTTTTTTGCCAATTTGATAACTATGTGTCTCCATGTGTTTCTCCTTGGGTTTATCCTGTATGGGACTCACTGAGCTTCCTGGACTTGGGTGGCTCTTTCCTTTCCCATGTTAGGGAAGTTTTCGGCTATAATCTCTTCAAATATTTTCTTGGGTCCTTTTTCCCTCTCTTCTCTTTCTGGGACCCCCATAATGCTAAGGTTGTTGTATTTAATGTTGTCCCAGAGGTCTCTTAGACTGTCTTCATTTCTTTTCATTCTTTTTTCTTTAGTCTGTTCCGCAGCAGTGAATTCCACCATTCTGTCTTCCAGGTCACTTATCCGTTCTTCTGCCTCAGTTATTCTGCTATTGATTCCTTCAACTGTAGTTTTCATTTCAGTTATTGTATTGTTCATCTCTGTTTGTTTGTTCTTTAATTCTTCTAGGTTTTTGTTAAACATTTCTTACATCTTCTTGATCTTTGCCTCCATTCTTTTTCCAAGGTCTTGGATCAACTTCACTATCATTATTCTCAATTCTTTTTCTGGAAGGTTGCCTATCTCCACTTCATTTAGTTGTTTTTCTGGGTTTTTATCTTGTTCCTTTATCTGGTATATAGCCCTTTGTCTTTTCATCTTGTCTATCTTTCTGTGAATGTGGTTTTTGTTCCACAGGCTGCAGGATTGTAGTTCTTCTTGCTTCTGCTCTCTGCCCTGTGGTGGATGAGGCTATCTAAGAGGCTTGATGGGAGGGACTGGTGGTGGATAGAGCTGACTGTTGCTCTGGTGGGCAGAGCTTAGTAAAACTTTAATCCACTTGACTGTTAATGGGTGGGGATGGGTTCCCTCCCTGTTGGTTGTTTGGCCTGAGGCACCCCAACCCTGGAGCCTACCTGGGCTCTTTGGTAGGGCTAATGGCAGACTCTGAGAGGGCTCACGCCAAGGAGTACTTCCCAGAACTTCTGCTGACAGTGTCCTTGTCTCCACGGTGAAACAGTGCCACCCCCCGCCACTGCAGGAGACCCGCCAACAGTAGCAGGTAGGTCTGGTTCAGTCTCCCCTGGGTCCCAATATGCACACTACTTTGTGTGTGTCCTCCAAGAGTGGAGTCTCTGTTTCCCCCAGTCCTGTCGAAGTCCTGCAATCAATTCCCTCTAGGCTTCAAAGTCTGATTCTCTAGGAATTCCTCCTCCCATTGCCGGACCCCCAGGTTGGGAAGCCTGACGTGGGGCTCAGAACCTTCACTCCAGTGGGTGGACTTCTGTGGTATAAGTGTTCTCCAGTCTGTGAGTCACCCATCCCGCCGTTATGGGATTGGAGTTTACTGTGATTGCGCCCCTCCTACCATCTCAGTGTGGTTTCTCCTTTGTCTTTGGATGTGGGGTGTCTTTTTTGGTGAGTTCCAGTGTATTCCTGCCGATGACTGTCCAGCAGCTAGTTGTGATTCTGGTGTTCTCACAAGAACACCAGAGTGAGAGCACGTCCTTCTACTCAGCCATCTTGGTTCCTCCCACCTTTTTTTTCTTCTTTAAAAATATAACTTGAGGAATGTTCCATAGCAGTACATATTGATATCTGCCCCCCTTTTTTATAATGGCTGCATTGAATTTATGTACCATGATTTATTCAACTCTTCTTATGGAGCATTTAGGTTGTTTCCAGTCTCTTATTTATTTATTATTTTTTTTAATTTAAATTTTATTTTTTTTTATTTATTATTTAAAAAATTATTTAGTTGCGCTGGGTCTTAGTTGCGGCAGGTGGGCTCCTTAGTTGCCACGCGTGGGCTCCTTAGCTGCCGCAAATGGGGCTCCTTAGTTACGGCAGGCGGGCTCCTTACATGGGCACATGTCCAGTCTTTTATTATTATAAATAATGCTGTAAATAAAATACTTGTATGTATTTCTTTTTACATATTTGAGTTTATCTGAGGTACAAATTCCTAGAAGTGGGAATTTCTGAGTCAAAGGTTATATAAATTAAAAATATTAATAACTATCAAAATTGTCCTTCTGAGAGGATAGGCTAATTTAATTTCTACAATGATACCTAATTAAAAATTTTTTTTATTATTATTATTTGTTTTTTAAAGTTTTGGCTCTGTTGGGTCTTCGTTGCTGAGTGCAGGCTTTCTCTAGTTGCGGCGAGCGGGGGCTACTCTTCTTTGTGGTGTGTGGGCTTCTCATTGTGGTGGCTTCTCTTGTTTCAGAGCATGGGCTATAGGAGGGCTGGCTTCAGTAGTTCCAGCACACGGGCTCAGTAGTTGTGGCATGCGGGCTCTAAAGTGCAGGCTCAGTAGTTGTGGCTCACGGGCTTGGTTGCTCCACAGCAGGTGGGGTCTTCCCGGACCAGGGATTGAACCCATGTCTCCTGCAATGGCAGGAGGATTCTTAACCACTATGCCACCAGGGAAGTCCCTAATAATATCTAGTTTTAACATAATGTTTTACATGAAGTTTTATTGAGTTCAGCTCATTTATAGAGCCATATTGAGCTTCAGGAGAGCAAACTCAGAAAGCCTTATATATAATCAAATATGTGTAACCTTCCTTACTTACCTGTGATGGAACTTTATGTAAATTTTTAAAAAAATTTTTATTGGAGTATAGTTGATTTACAATGATGTGTTAGTTTCAGGTGTACATCAATATGAATCAGTTATACATATATCCACTCTTTTTTTAGATTCTTTTCCCATAGAGGCTATTACAAAGTATTGAGTAGAGTTCCCTCTGCTCTACAGTAGGTTCTTATTCGTTATTTATTTTATAGGTAGTAGTGTGTAATATCTTTTTTTAAAAATATCTTTTAATATCTTTATTGGAGTATAATTACTTTACAATGGTGTGTTAATTACTGCTTTATAACAAAGTGAATCAGCTATATGTATACATATATCCCCATATCTCCTCCCTCTTGCGTCTCCCTGCCACACTCCCTATCCCACCCCTCTAGGTGGTCACAAAGCACTGAGCTGATCTCCCTGTGCTATGTGGCTGCTTCCCACTAGCTAGCTATTTTACATTTGGTAGTATATATTAGTCCATACCACTCTCGCATTTCGTCCCAGCTCACCCTTCCCCCTACCTGTGTCCTCAAGTCCATTCTCTACATCTGCATCTTTATTCCAGTTCTGCCCCTAGGTTCATAAGAACCTTTTTTTTTTTAGATTCCATATATATGTGTTAGCATACGGTATTTGTTTTTCTCTTTCTGACTTCACTCTGTACGACAGACTCGAGGTCCATCCACCTCACTACAAATAACTGAATTTCGTTTCTTTTTATGGCTGAGTAATATTCCATTTTATGTATGTGCCATATCTTCTTTATTCATTCATCTGTCGAGGGACACCTTGGTTGCTTCCATGTCCTGGCTATTGTACATAGAGCTGCAGTGAACACTGTGGTATCTGTCTCTTTCTGAATTACGGTTTTCTCAGGGTATATGCCCAGTAGTGGGATTGCTGGGTCATATGATAGTTCTATTTTTAGTTTTTTAAGGAACCTCCATGCTGTTCTCCATAGTGGCTGTACCATTTTACATTCCCACCACAGTGCAAGAGGGTGAGGGTTCCCTTTTCTCCACATCCTCTCCAGCATTTCTTGTTTGTAGATTTTTTGATGATGGCCATTCTGACTGGTGTGAGGTGATACTTCATTGTAGTTTTGATTTGCATTTCTCTAATGATTAGTGATGTTGAGCATCCTTTCATGTGTTTGTTGACAATCTGTATATCTTCCTTGGATAAATGTCTATTTAGGTCTTCTGCCCATTTTTGGATTGGGTTGTTTGTTTTTTTGATACTGAGCTGCATGAACTGCTTGTAAATTTTGGAGATTAATAATTTGTCAGTTGCTTCATTTGCAAATATTTTCTCCCATTCTGAGGGTTATCTTTTCATCTTGTTTATGGTTTCCTTTGCTGTGCAAAAGCTTTTAAGTGTCATTAGGTCCCATTTGTTTATTTTTGTTTTTATTTCCATTTCTCTGGGAGGTGGGTCAAAAAGGATCTTGCTGTGATTTATGTCATAGAGTGTTCTGCCTTTGTTTTCCTTTAAGAGTTTTATAGTGTCTGGGCTTAACATTTAGATCTTTAATCTATTTTGAATTTATTTTTGTGTATGGTGTTAGGGAGTGTTCTAATTTCATTCTTTTACATGTAGCTGTCCAGTTTTCCCAGCACCACTTGTTGAAGAGACTGTCTTTTCTCCATTGTATATCTTTGCCTCCTTTGTCATAGATTAGTTGACCATAGGTGCATGGGTGTATCTCTGGGCTTTCTATCTTGTTCCATTGATCTATGTTTCTGTTTTTGCGCCAGTACCATATTGTCTTGATTACTGTAGCTTTGTAGTCTAGTCTGAAGTCAGGGAGTCTGATTCCTCCAGCTCCGTTTTTTTTTCTCTCAAGACTGCTTTGGCTATTCGAGGTCTTTTGTGTCTCCATACAAATTTTAGGGTGATTTGTTCTAGTTCCATAAAAAATGCCATTGGTAATTTGATAGGGATTTCATTGAATCTATAGATTGCTTTGGGTAGTATAGTCATTTTCACAGTATTGATTCTTCCAGTCCAAGAACATGGTATATCTGTTTCTCCATTTGTTGGTATCATCTTTAATTTCTATCATCAGTGTCTTATAGTTTTCTGCATACAGGTCTTTTGTCTCCCTAGGTAGGTTTATTCCTAGGTATTTTATTCTTTTTGTTGCAATGGTAAATGGGAGTGTTTCCATAATTTCTCTTTCAGATTTTTCATCATTAGTGTATAGGAATGCAAGAGATTTCTGTGCATTAATTTTGTATCCTGCTACTTTACCACATTCATTGATTAGCTCTAGTAGTTTTCCGGTAGCATCTTTAGGATTCTCTATGTGTAGTATCATGTCATCTGCAAACAGTGGCAGTTTTCCTTCTTCTTTTCCGATTTGGATTCCTTTTATTTCTTTTTCTTCTCTGATTGCTGTGGCTAAAACTTCCAAAACTATGTTGAAAAACAGTGGTGAGAGTGGACAACCTTGTCTTGTTCCTGATCTTAGTGGAAATGGTTTCATTTTTTCACCATTGAGGACAATGTTGGCTGTTGGTTTCTCATATATGGCCTTTATTATGTTGAGGTAAGTACCCTGTATGCCTACTTTCTTGAGGGTTTTTATCATAAATGGTGTTGAATTTTGTTGAAAGATTTTAATACATCTGTTGAGATGATCATATGGTTTTTCTGCTTCGATTTGTTTATATGGTGTATCACATTGATTGGTTTGCATATATTGAGGAATGCTTTCATTCCTGGGAGAAACCTTACTTGATCATAGTGTATGATCCTTTTAATGTGCTGTTGGATTCTGTTTGCTAGTATTTTGTTCAGGAGTTTTGCATCTGTGTTCATTGGTGATATTGGCCTGTAGTTTTCTTTCTTTGTGACATCCTTGTCTGGTTTTGGTATCAAGGTCATGGTGGCCTTGTAGAATGAGTTTGGGAGTGTTCCTCCCTCTGCTATATTTTGGAAGACTTTGCGAAGGACAGGTGTTAGCACTTCTCTAAATGCTTGATAGAATTCACCTGTGAAGCCATCTGGTCCTGGGTTTTTGATTATTGGAAGATTTTTAATCACAGTACCAATTTCAGTGCTTGCGATTGGTCTGTTTTTATTTTCTATTTCTTCCTAGTTCAGTCTCAGAAGGTTGTGCTTTTCTAAGAATTTGTCCATTTCTTCCAGGTTGTCCATTTTATTGGCATATAGTTGCTTGTAGTAATCTCTTATGATCCTTTGTATTTCTGCAGTGTCAGTTGTTACTTTTCCTTTTTCATTTCTAATTCTGTTGATCTGAGCCGTCTCCCTTTTTTTCCTGATGAGTCTGGCTAATGGTTTATCAATTTTGTTTATCTTCTGAAAAAGTCAGCTTTTATTTTATTTTATTTGTTTATTTTTTTGTGGTACGCGGGCCTCTCACTGTTGTGGCCTCTCCCATTGTGGAGCACAGGCTCCGGACGTGCAGGCTCAGTAGCCATGGCTCACAGGCCCAGCCGCTCTGCGGCATGTGGGATCTTCCCGGACCGGTGCACAAACCCGTGTCCCCTGCATCAGCAGGTGGACTCTCAACCACTGCGCCACCAGGGAAGCCCCAAAACCAGCTTTTAGTTTTATTGATCCTTGCTATCGTTTCCTTCATTTCTTTCTGATCTGATCTTTATAATTTCTTTCCTTCTGCTAACTTTGGGGTTTTCTTGTTCTTCTTTCTCTAATTGCTTTAGGTGTAAGGTTAGGTTGTCTATTTGAGATGTTTCTTGTTTCTTGAGGTAGGATTGTATTGCTGTAAACTTCCCTCTTAGAACTGTTTATGCTGCATCCCATAGGTTTTGAAGTGTCGTGTTTTCAGTGTCATTTGTCTCTAGGTATTTTTTGGTTTCCTCTTTGATTTCTTCAGTGATCTCTTGGTTATTTAGCAGTGTTGTTTAGCCTCCATGTGTTTGTATTTTTTACAGATTTTTTTCTTGTAATTGATATCTAGTCTCATGGCATTGTAGTCAGAAAAGATACCTGATACAATTTCAGTTTTCTTAAATTTACCAGTGCTTGGTTTGTGACCCAAGATATGATCTGGCCTCGAGAATGTTGCATGAGCACTTGAGAAGAAAGTGTATTCTGCTGTTTTGGAATGGAATGTCCTATAAATATCAATTAAGTCTATCTTGTTTAATGTATCATTTAAAGCTTGTATTTCCTTATTTATTTTCATTTTGGATGATCTGTCCATTGGTGAAAGTGTGGTGTTAAAGTCCCCTACTATGGTTGTGTTACTCTCGATGTCCCCTTTTATGGCTGTTAGCCTTTGCCTTATGTATGGAGGTGCTCCTATGTTGGGTGCATAAATATTTACAATTGTTATATCTTCTTGGATTGAGCCCGTGATCATTATGTAGTGTCCTTCTTTTTCCCTTGTAATAGTCTTTATTTTAAAGTCTATTTTGTCTGATATGAGAATTGCTACTCCAGCTTTCTTTTGATTTCCGTTTGCATGGAATATCTTTTCCCATCCCCTTACTTCCAGTCTGTATGTGTCCCTAGGTCTGAAGTGGTTCTCTTGTAGACAGCATGTATATGGGTGTTGTTTTTGTATCCATTCAGCTAGTCTGTGTCTTTTGGAGTATTTAATTCATTTACATTTAAGGTAGTTATCAATATGTATCTTCCTATTACTATTTTCTTAATTGTTTTGTGTTTGTTATTGTAGATCTTTTTCTTCTCTTGTGTTCCTGCCTGAAGAAGTTCCTTTAGCATTTGTTGTAAAGCTGGTTTGGTGATGCTGTATTCTCTTAGCTCTTGATTGTCTGTAAAGGTTTTAATTTCTCTATTGAATCTGAATGAGATCCTTGCTGGGCAGAGTAATCTTGGTTGTAGGTTTTTCCCTTTCATCTCTTTAAATATGTCTTGTCACTCCCTTTTGGCTTGCAGACTTCCTGCTGAAAGATGAGCTGTTAACCTTATGGGGATTCCCTTGTTTGTTTGTTGTTTTTCCCTTGCTGCTTTTAATATTTTTTCTTTGTTTTTAGTTTTTGATAGTTTGATTAATATGAGTCTTGGCATGTTTCTCTTTGGATTTATCCTGTATGGGACACTCTGGGCTTTCTGGGCTTGATTAACTATTTCCTATCCCATATTAGGCAAGTTTTGAACTAAAATCTCTTCAAATATTTTCTCAGTCCCTTTTTTTTTTCTTCTTCTTCTGGGACCCCTATACTTCGAATGTTGGTGCGCATTTAATGTTGTCCCAGAGGTCTCTGAAACTGTCCTCAATTCTTTTAACTCTTTTTTCTTTATTCTTCTATGCAGTACTTATTTCCACTGTTTTATCTTCCAGGTCACTTATCCGTTCTTCTGCCTCAGTTATTCTGCTTTTGCTTCCTTCTAGAGCAATTTTAATTTCACTTATTGTGTTGTTCATCATTGTTTGTTTGCTCTTTAGTTCTTCTAGGTCCTTGTTAAGGGTTTCTTGTATTTTCTCCATTCTCTTTCCAAGATTTTGGATCATCTTTACTCTCATTACTCTGAATTCAATTTCAGGTAGACTGCCTATTTCCTCTTCATTTGTTTGGTCTGGTTGGTTTTTACCTTGCTCCTTCAGCTACTGTGTATTTCTCTGTCTTCTCATTTTGCTTAAGTTACTGTGTTTGGGGTCTCTTTTTCGCAGGCTGCATGTTCTTAGTTCCCACTGTTTTTGGTGTCTTCTCCCAGAGGCTAAGGTTCGTTTAGTTGGGTTGTGTAGGCTTCCTGGTGGAGGGGACTGGTGCCTGTGTTCTGGTGCATGATGGTGGATCTTGTCTTTTCGGTGGGCAGGACTACGTCCGGTGGTGTGCTTTGGGGTGTGTGTTACCTTATTATGATTTTAGGCTGCCTCTCTGTTAATGGGTGGGTTTGTGTTCCTGTCTTGCTAGTGTTTGGCATAGGGTGTCCGGCACTGTAGCCTGCTGGTCATTGCGTGGAGCTGTGTCTTAGCATTGAGGTGGAGATCTCTTGGAGAGTGTTTGTTGTTTGACATTAAATGGAGCCAGGAGGTCTCCGGTGGACCAATGTCCTGAACTCGGTTCTCCCACCTCAGAGCCACAGGCCTGACACCCGGCCAGAGCACCATGACCCTGTCAGCCACATGGCTCAGAAGAAAAGGGAGAAAAAAATAAAGAAAAAAATAAGGTAAAATAGAGTTATTATAATAAAAAATAATTATTAAAAATAAAAAAATTAAAAAGTAATAAAAAAAGAAAAAAAAAGAAAGAAAGAAATGAGAGCAACCAAACCAAAAAACAAATCCGCCAATGGTAACCAATGCTAAAAGCTATACTAAAACAAAAAGAAAATCAAAAACGCACAGACAGAACCCTAGGAGAAATGATAAAAGCAAAGACAGACAAAAATCACACAAAGAAGCATACACACACACACTCACAAAAAGAGAAAAGGGAAAAAAAAATATATCTATATACAAAAAAAAAAGGAGGAAGAGAGCAACCAACTCAATAAACAAATCTACCAATGATAATAAACTCTAAATACTAAACTAAGATAAACATAAAACCAGAAACAAATTAGATGCAGAAAGCAAACCTCAAGTCTACAGTTGCTCCCAAAGTCTCCCGCTTCAATTTTGAGATGATTCGTTGTATATTCAGGTATTCCACAGATGCAGGGTACATCACGTTGATTGTGAGGATTTAACCCACTGCTCCTGAGGCTGCTGGGAGAGATTTCCCTTTCTCTTCTTTGTTCACACAGCTCTTGGGGTTCAGCTTTGGATTTGGCCCCGCCTCTGCGTGTAGGTCGCCTAAGGGCATCTGTTCCCCGAGACAGGACGAGGTTAAATTAGCAAGTGATTAGGGGGCTCTGGCTCACTCAGCCTGGGGGAAGGGAGGGGTATGGAATGTGGGGCAAGCCTGCAGCGGCAGAGGCCAGCCTGACCTTGCAACAGCCTGAGGTGTGCCATGTGTTCTCCCTGGGAAGTTGTCCCTGGATCACGGGACCTTGGCAGTGGCGGGCTGCACAGGCTCCCAGGAGGGGGGATGTGGATAGTGACCTGTGCTTGCACACAGGCTTCTTGGTGGCTGCAGTAGCAGCCTTAGCGTTTCCTGCCTGTCTCTAGTGTCCGCGCTGATAGCCGCGACTCGCGCCCATCTGTAGAGTTCGTTTAGGCAGTGCTCTGAATCCCCTCTCCTCACTCACCCCGAAACAATGGTCTCTTGTCTCTTAGCCAGTTCCAGACTTTTTCCTGGACTGTCTCCCAACTAGCTGTGGCGCACCAGCCCGCTTCAGGCTGTGTTCACGCCGCCAACCCCAGTCCTCTCCCTGGGATCTGACCTCCGAAGCCTGAGCCTTAGCTCCCAGCCCCGACCCGTCCCGGTGGGTGAGCAGACAAGCCTCTCAGGCTGGTAAGTGCTGGTCCGCACTGATCCTCTTTGTGGGAATCTCTCCACTTCGCCTTCTGCACCCCTGTTGCTGTGCTCTCCTCCATGGCTCCGAAGCTTCCCCCCTTTCACCCCACGTCTCCACCAGTGAAGCGGCTTCCTAGTGTGTCGAAACTTTTCCTCCTTCACAGCTCCCTCCCAGAGGTACAGGTCCTGACCCTATTCTTTTGTCTGTTTTTTCTTTTTTCTTTTGCCCTACTCAGGTATGCAGGGAGTTTTTTGCCTTTTGGGAAGTCTGAGGTCTTCTGCCAGCGTTCAGTAGGTGTTCTGTAGGAGTTGTTCCACATGTAGATGTATATCTGATGTATTTGTGGGGAGGAAGGTGATCTCCACGTCTTACTCCTTTGCCATCTTGAAGGTCTCCCTGCCTTGTAAATTCTTAATTCTAATTAAATGTCAGGTTAGAAAACTCCTTAGACAAGTTTTATTAGTTTATCATAGCTGAATAGAATTCTCATTCCTTTTCTTTGCCTTGAAAATTGTTTTTTAACACTTCAAGGGGACACCTGTTAATTTACTTTAAGATATAGTGGACAAATATATGTTAACTGTGTTGAAACTCTTTATGATTTTATAAACGTTATCTAGCCTTTGTTTTTACAGACTGAAGAGTCCTAATTTTCCATCCCTATTATTTTTTCTAGGATTCCTTCATTCTTTTGGTAAGTTTTTGCCTAGATAACACTACCCAGTGGTCTGAATAATCAGTCTCACATCTTGGCACAAGGGTGTTCCTGTGCCAAAAGGGCCAGGACCTTAGCTACCATAGATAGCTGTGGGTTGATGCCCTATGCTCTACTGGCAAGTTGGGTTAGTGTATGATAAATATACTTCTTAGTTTCCTCCTATTTCTGTGTAATTTCATAGAAGGGGTAGCTTAATTTAAGAAGTAGGGGCATGTTCATTTTAATATAGATCCATTCTAAAATTCATCTTTCAGTATTTGGTTGTATGAAAAATTTGAAAAATGCACAGTGAGTAGCAGTATTGGGTAACAGTTACTCATGTTCATTTTGAGTAACAGAAGGTTTTAATTTTGATTAAAATAAAAAATTTATCCATTTTTTTCATGGTTGGTGCTTTTTCTGCCCTGTCCAAGAACTCTTTGCCCACCCATAGGATGTCAAAGAGTTTTCTCCTATGTTTTTGTCAAGAAATTTTAGTTTTATTTTATTTTTTAAAAAAATTTATTTATTTTATTTACTTATTTTTGGCTGCATTGGGTCTTCGCTTCTGCACACCTGCTTTCTCTAGTTGTGGCAAGTGGGGGCTACTCTTCATTGCAGTGCACGGCCTTCTCATCGTGTTGGCTTCTCTTGTTGCAGAGCACAGGCTCTAGGTGTGTGGGCTTCAGTAGTTGTGGCTCGTGGGCCCTAGAGCACAGGCTCAGTAGTTGTGGCACATGGGCTTAGTTGCTCCGTGGCATGTGGGATCTTCCTGGACCAGGGATCAAACCTGTGTCCCCTGCATTAGCAGGTGGATTCTTAACCACCGCGCCACCAGGGAAGTCCCAACAGTTTTATTTTTTAATATTTAAATCTTTTATTCATTTTGAATTAATTTTTGTGTGTGGTGTGAAGTACGGGTTGATGCCATAAGGATATCTAATTACTCCTGCACCAGTTTTTGAAAATGCTGTCTCTTTTGAATTATGTTGGTTCCTTTTAAAAAAATCAGTTGTCTTTATATGTGTGGATTCATTTTTAAACTCTCTCTTAGTTCCATTGATAAATATATTTATCTCAAAATATATATATATATTTATCTCAGTGCTAATTCCACAGTCTCATTTCTTATATCTTTTATAGTAAGTCCCGAAATCATGTAGCGTTAAGTCTTTTCTAAGTCCTTTACATTTTTTTTTTCTTGGCTGTGCTGTGCAGCTTGTGGGATTTTAGTTCCCCAACCAGGTATTGAACCTGGGCCATGGCAATGAAAGGGCCAAGTTGTAACCACTGGAATGCCAGGGAATTCCCTCCATATTCATTTTGGAATCAGCTTGTCAATTCTACAAGAAAGCTTTCTGGGATTGTGTAGAATCTGTAGCTCAGTTTAGGAAGTATAGACATCTCAGTTTTGAATCTTTTAAGTAATGAACATGATGTAGCTCTTCATTTTTTTAGGTGTTTTAGAAATTTCTCTCAATAATGTTTAGTAGTTTTCAGTGTAGGGGTTTTTCACAATCTTTATTAAATTAACTCCCAAGTACTTTATGTTTTTTGATGCTATTGTAAATGCTGTTTTTTTAAAAATTTCATTTTCCAGTTTTTTGTTGCTAGTGTGTAGAAATACAGGTGATCTTTATCTGTTGATCTTATATCTAATGAGTTTGCTCAATTCACTTACCATTTTTATGTGTGTTTTTTAACTGATTCCTTAGAGTTTTTTATGAAGAGTAATCATATTGTTTGTGAATAGAGACAGCTTTACTTTTTCCTTTGCAATCATCATGCCTTTTATTTATTTTTCTTGTTTTATTTCACTAGCTATGACCTGTAGTACAATATTGAATAGAAGAGAACAGATATCCTTGCTTCATCCCTGATCTTTGGAGGGAATGTATTATTGCAAATATTTTCTCTCAACCTGTTTCTCCTTTTCTTTTTCAAACTATGTTCTTTTTTATTCACTGTGAAAATTTACATAAAGTAAATAACTGTTTCTTCTACAGTTCTATGAGTTTTGACAGTTGCCAACAGTTGTGTAACCGTCACCATAATAGATACTACAGAACAGTTCCGTTGCCCTCAAAAATTACATTGCTGCTACTTTGTAGTCAGCCCCTCGCAACCACTTTGCTATCCTCTATCTCGAGTAGTTTTGCCTTTTCTGGAATGTTATATAAATGGAATTATATAGCATATAGCCTTTAAAAATTTTTTAAAAATTTATAATATAACTTAAATGTGTACAAATATAAAACTACTATGAATGCCTTATACTTACAGTTTTAATTTAAGTATAAAACAAACATGAAATTCTAATAAAACCAGAAAGCCAACATATTTCAAATGAACAGTATTAATTTAATTGGAAGGATATTAACTGCAACTGAAATCACCACTGTTGGTTTGATACTAGAGAGTTCTGTTTCTCCTACCTCTCTTTTAGGCCTGCTGTTACTGAGTGGCATTAAAAATGTTGAGCTGGCTATGTGGTTTGAGGTAATCACTTCACATTTAAGGCCAAATTGCCAACGAGTAATCCATGAAAGTCTTTTAACAGGGCATTTCTTGATACTTAGAAAGCTCTCTTGTTTGATTGAAGATAAGGGTGGTGGTATTGAAATCTGCATATAGTGTCTGTTAAACCCACTTATAGGGACTTCCCTGGCAGTCCAGTGGTTAAGACTCTGCACTCCCACTGCAGGGGGCGTGGGTTTGATCCCTGGTCGGGGAAGTAAGATCCCACATGCCTTGCAGCATAGCCAAAAAAGGAAAAACACCAAAGCCACTTATAATGGGAATCAGGAATTTGGCACAGAGGTGGGCTTTGCTCAGTTCACAGATACGCTGACAACATGAACATGGTCCCAACTGCTAAGAGGCAGTAGGACATAGCCTCTTGAGTTTGACTTCTTTTGATGTTGCATGCATTGATAATTCAGTCCTTTTATTGTTGAGCAGTATTCTATGGTTTGGATGTACAGTTTGTTTATAATCCACCAGTTGAAGGACACCTGAATCATTTCTAGTTTTGAGCGATAATGAATAAAATTGCTATAACTTCATGTACAATTGTCTGTGAACATAAGTTCTTGGGTAGATAACTAGGAGTTTGATTGCTGGGTCATATAGTAAGTATATATTTAACTTTGTAAGAAACTGCTAAACTCTTTCGTAAAGTGGATGTATAACATTTTGAGTTCCTACCAGCACATTCCTTTTCCAGTTTTCTGCATCCTTGTTGATACTTGGTATTGCCAAATGTTTATTTAGGTATTATAGGTGTATCTCACTGTCATTTAAAAAAAATTTGTATTGGAGTATAGTTGATTTACAATGTTGCATTAGTTTCTACTGTACAGCAAAGTGAATCAGCTATACGTATACATATATCCCCTCTTTTTTGGATTTCCATCCCATTTAGGTTACCACAGAGCATTGAATAGAGTTCTCTATGCTACACAGTAGGTTCTCATTAATTATCTATTTTATACATAGTATCGGTAGTGTATATATGTCAATCCCAATCTCCCAATTCATCCTATCTACTCCCGCAACCCCTTGGTATCCATACGTTTGTTCTCTACGTCTTTGTCTCTATTCTGCTTTGTAAATGCGATTGTCTATACCAATTTTTTCAGATTACATATATATACGTTAATATACGATACTTGTTTTTCTGACTTACTTCACTGTGTATGACAGTCTCTAGGTCCATCCACATCTGTACAAATGACCCAATTTTGTTCCTTTTTATGGCTGAGTAATATTCCATTGTATATCTGTACCACATCTTCTTTATCCATTCCTCTGTTGATGAACATTTATGTTGTTTCCATGTCATGGCTATTGTAAATAGTGCTGCAATGAACATTGGGGCGCACGTGTCTTTTCGAATTATGGTTTTCTCTGGATATATGCCCAGGAATGGGATTGCTGGGTCACATGGTAGTTCTATTTTTTAGTTTTTTAAGGAACCTCCATACTGTTCTCCACAGAGGCTGTATCAATTTACATTCCCACCAAAAGTGCAAGAGGGTTCCATTTTTTCCACACCCTCTCCAGCATTTATTGTTTATAGATTTCATGATGATGGCCATTCTGACTGGTGTGAGGTGATATCTCGTAGTTTTGATTTGCCTTTTTCTAATTATTAGTGATGTTGAGCATCTTTTCATGTGCCTCTTGGCCATCTCCATATCTTCTTTGGTGAAATGTCTCTTTAGGGCTTCTGCCCATTTTTAGATTGGTTTGTTTGCTTTTGATATTGAGATATATGATCTGTTTGTATATTTTGCAGATTAATCCTTTGTTACTTCTTTTTTTAATTAAAAAAATTTAATGTAATTATTGATGTGGTTGACATTAGAGCTACCATTTTATTATTATTTTATCATTCAAATTTTATTTTTTAAAACAGCAATTTCTTATTAGTTATCTATTTTATACATATTAGTGTATATATGTCAATCCCAATCTCCCAATTCATCCCACCACCACCTACCTCCTCGCCACTTTGCTCCCTTGGTGTCCATACGTTTCTTCTATACATCTGTGTCTCTATTTGTGCCCTGCAAAACGTTTTATCAGTACCATTTTTCTAGGTTCCACATATGTGCATTAATATATGATTTTTGTTTTTTTCTTTCTGACTTAACTTCACTCTCTATGACAGTCTCTAGATCCATCCACATCTCTACAAATGACCCAATTTCATTCTGTTTTATGGCTGAGTAATATTCCAGTGTATATATGTACCACATCTTCTTTATCCATTCGTCTGTCGATGGGCATTTAGGTTGCTTCCATGGGGTGCATGTGTCTTTTCGAATTATGGTTTTCTCTGGGTGTATGCCCAGTAGTGGGATTACTGGGTCACATGGTAGTTCTATTTTTAGTTTTTTAAAGAACCTCCATACTGTTCTCCATAGTGGCTGTATCAATTTACATTCCCACCAACAGTGCAAGAGGGTCCCTTTTTCTCCACACCCTCTCCAGCATTTGTGGTTTGTAGATTTTCTGATGATGCCCATTCTGACTGGTGTCAGGTGATACCTCATTGTAGTTTTGATTTGCATTTCTCTAATATTAGTGATGTTGAGCAGCTTTTTTCATGTACTTCTTGGCCATCTGTATGTCTTCTTTGGAGAAATGTCTATTTAGGTCTTCTGCCCATTTTTTGATTAGGTTGTTTGTTTTTTTAATATTGAGCTGCATGAGCTGTTTATATATTTTGGAGATTAATCCTTTGTCCATTGATATGTTTGCAAATATTTTCTCCCATTCTGAGGGTTGTCTTTTCGTCTTGTTTGTAGTTTCCTTTGCTTTGCAAAAGCTTTTAAGTTTCATTAGGTCCCATTTGTTTGTTTTTATTTCCATTACTCTAGGAGGTGGATCAAAAAAGATCTTGCTGTGATTCTGTGATTTATGTCAAAGAGTGTTCTTCCTATGTTTTCCTCTAAGAGTTTTATAGTGTCTGGTCTTACATTTAGGTCTCTAATCCATTTTGAATTTATTTTTGTGTATGGTGTTAGGGAGTGCTCTAATTTCATCTTTTACAGGTAGCTGTCCAGTTTTCCCAGCACCACTTGTTGAAGAGACTGTCTTTTCTCCATTGTATATCCTTGCCTCCTTTGTCATAGATTAGTTGATCATGGGTGTGTGGATTTATCTCTGGGCTTTGTATCGTATTCCATTGATCTTTGTTTCTGTTTTTGTGCCAGTACCATATTATCTTGATTACTGTAACTTTGTAGTCTAATCTGAAGTCAGGGGGTCTGATTCCTCCAGCTCCATTTTTTTCCCTCGAGACTGCTTTGGCTCTTTGGGGTCTTTTGTGTCTCCATAGAAATTTTAAGATTTTTTGTTCCAGTTCTGTAAAAGATGCCATTGGTAATTTGATAGGGATTGCATTGAATCTGTAGATTGCTTTGGGTAGTGTAGTCATCTTCACAATATTGATTCTTCCAATCCAAGAACATGGTATATCTCTCCATCTGTTTGTGTCATCTTTGGTTTCTTTCATCAGTGTCTTATAGTTTTCTGCATACAGGTCTTTTGTCTCCTTAGGTAGGTTTATTCTTAGGTATTTTATTCTTTTTGTTGCTATGGTGAATGAGATTATTTCCTTAATTTCTCTTTCTGATCTTTCGTTGTTAGTGTATAGGAATGCAGGAGATTTCTGTGCATTAATTTTGTATCCTGGAACTTTACCAAATTCATTGATTAGCTCTGGTAGTTTTCTGGTAGCATCTTTAGGATTCTCTATGTGTCGTATCATGTCATCTGCAAACAGTGACAGTTTTACTTCTTCTTTTCCAATTGATATTCCTTTTATTTCTTTTTCTTCTCTGACTGCTGTGGCTAGCACTTCTAAAACTATGTTGATTAATAGTGGTGAGAGTGGACATCCTTGGCTTGTTCCTGATCTTAGAGGAAATGCTTTCAGTTTTTCACCATTGAGAATGATGTTTGCTGTTGGTTTGTCATATATGGCCTTTCTTATGTTGAGGTAGGTTCCCTCTATGCCCACTTTCTGGAGAGTTTTTATCATAATTGGGTGTTGAATTTTGTCAAAAGCTTTTTCTGCATCTATTGAGATGATCATATGGTTTTTATTCTTCAATTTGTTAATATGGTGTATTGCATTGATTGATTCGCATATATTGAAGAATCCTTGCATCCCTGGGATAAATCCCACTTGATCATGGTGTATGATCCTTTTAATGTGTTGTTGGATTCTGTTTGCTAGTATTTTGTTGAGGATTTTTGCATCTATATTCATCAGTGATATTGGTCTGTAATTTCCTTTTTTTGTAGTATCTTTGTCTGGTTTTTGTATCAGGGTGATGGTGGCTTCATAGAATGAGTTTTGGAGTGTTCCTTCCTCTGCAAGTTTTTGGAAGAGTTTGAGAAGGATGGGTGTTAGCTCTTCTCTAAATGTTTTGTAGAATTCACCTGTGAAGCCATCTGGTTCTGGGCTTTTGTTTGTTGGAAGATTTTTTTTTTTTTTTTTTTTTTTGCGGTACGCGGGCCTCTCACTGTTGTGGCCTCTCCCGTTGCGGAGCACAGGCTCCGGACGTGCAGGCCCAGCGGCCATGGCTCACGGGCCCAGCCGCTCCGCGGCATGTGGGATCTTCCCGGACCAGGGCACGAACCCGTGTCCCCTGCATTGGCAGGCGGACTCTCAACCACTGCGCCACCAGGGAAGCCCTTGGAAGATTTTTAATTACAGTTTCAATTTCATTACTTGTGATTGGTCTGTTCATATTTTCTATTTCTTCCTGGTCCAGTCTTGGAAGGTTATGCCTTTCTAAGAGTTTGTCCATTTCTTCCAGGTTGTCCATTTTATTGTCATAGAGTTGCTTGTAGTAGTCTCTTATGATGATTTGTATTTCTGTGGTGTCTCTTATAATTTCTCCATTTTCATTTCTAATTTTATTGATTTGAGTCCTCTCCCTCTTTTTCTTGATGAGTCTGGCTAAAGGTTTATCAATTTTGTTTATGCTCTCAAAGAACCAGCGTTTTTTTTTTTTTTTTTTGGCGGTATGCGACTCTCTCACTGTTGTCGCCTCTCCTGTTGCAGAGCACAGGCTCTGGACGCGCAGGCTCAGCGGCCATGGCTCATGGGCCCAGCCGCTCCGCAGCCTGTGGGATCTTCCTGGACCGGGACACGAACCTGTGTCCCCTGCATCGGCAGGCGGACTCTCAACCACTGCGCCACCAGGGAAACCACAGAGAACCAGCTTTTAGTTTTATTGATCTTTGCTGTTGTTTTCTTTGTTTCTATTTCATTTATTTCTGCTCTGATCTTTATGATTTCTTTCCTTCTGCTAACTTTGTGTTTTGTTTGTTCCACTTTCTGTAGTTCCTTTAGGTGTAAGGTTAGATTGTTTATTTGAGATTTTTCCTGTTTCTTGACGTAGGCTTGTGTTTCTGTAAACTTCCCTCTTAGAACTGCTTTTGCTGCATCCCATAGGTTTTGGATCGTCGTGTTTTTGTTGTAATTTGTTTGTAGGTATTTTTTGATTTCGTCTTTGATTTCTTCAGTGATCTTTTGGTTCTTTAGTAGCATATTGTTTAGCCTCTGTGTGTTTGTGTTTTTTACGGTTTTTTTCCTCCGTAATTGATTTCTAATCTCATAGTATCGTGGTCAGAAAAGATGCTTGATACGATTTCAGTTTTCTTAAATTTACCAAGGGTTGATTTGTGACCCAAGATGTGATCTGTCCTGGAGAATGTTCCATGTGCACTTCAGAAGAAAGTGTATTTTGCTGCTTTCGGATGGATTGTCCTATAGATATCAATTACGTCTATCTGGTTTAATGTGTCATATAAGGCTTGTGACTCCTTATTAGTTTTCTTTCTGGATGATCTATCTGTTGGTGTAAGTGTAGTGTTGAAGTCCCTCACTATTGTGTTACTGTCGATTTCCACTATTTTGGCTGTCAGCATTTGCCTTATGTATTGAAGTGCTTCTGTGTTGGGTGCGTACATATTTACAATTGTTATATCCTCTTGGATTGATCCCTTTATCATTATGTTGTGTCCTTTGTTGTAACAGTCTTTATTTTAAAGTCTATTTTGTCTTATATGAGTATTGCTACTCCAGCTTTCTTTTGATTTCTATTTGCATGGAATATCTTTTTCCATCCCCTCACTTTCAGTTTGTATGTGTCCCTAGGTCTGAAGTGGGTGTTTTGTGGGCAACATATATACAGATCTTGTTTTTATATTCATTCAGCCACTTTGTGTGTTTTGGTTGGAGCATTTAATCCATTTACATATAAAGTAATTATCAATATGTATGTTCCTGTTACCATTTTTTAAATTGTTTTGGGTTTGTTTTTGTAGGTCTTTTTCTTCTCTTGTGTTTCCTACCTAGAGAAGTTCTTTTAGCATTTGTTGTAAAGTTGGTCTGGTGGTGCTGAATTCTCTTAGCTTTTGCTTGTCTGTAAAGCTTTTGATTTCTCTGTGAGATCTGAGTGAGAGCCTTGCTGGGTAGCGTAATCTTGGTTGTAGATTTTTCCCTTTCATCACTTTAAATATATCCTGCCACTCTCTTCTGGCCTATAGAGTTTCTGCTGAAAGATCAGCTGATAACCTTGCATGGATTCCCTTGTATGTTATTTGTTGTTTTTCCCTTGCTGCTTTTAATATTTTTTCTTTGTATTTAATTTTTGATAGTTTGATTAATATGTGTCTCAGCATTTTTCTCCTTGGGTTTATCCTGCCTGGACTCCCTGCACTTCCTGGACTTGATTGACTATTTCCTTTCCCATGTTAGGAAAGTTTTCAACAATAATCTCTTCACATTTTTTTCAGACCCTTTCTCTTTCTGTTCTTCCTCTGGGACCACTATAATTCGAATGTTGGTGCGTTTAATGTTGTCCCAGTGGTCTCTGAGACTGTCTTCAATTCTTTTCATTCTTTTTTCTTTATTCTGCTCCTTGGCTGTTATTTCCACCATTCTATCTTCCAGGTCACTTATCCGTTCTTCTGCCTCAGTTATTCTGCTATTGATTCCTTCTATTTTGTTTTTTAATTTCAGTTATTGTGTTGTTCATCACTGTTTGTTTGTTCTTTAGTTTTTATAGGTCTCTGTTAAACATTTCTTGTATTTTCTCCATTCTGTTTCCAAGATTTTGGGTCATCTTTACTATCATTACTCTGAATTCTTTTCATGTGGACTGCCTATTTCCTCTTCATTTGTTTGGTCTGGTGGGTTTTTACCTTGCTCCTTCATCTGCTGCGTATTTCTGTGTCTTCTCCTTTGTCTAACTTACTGTGTTTGAGGTCTCCTTTCCGCAGGTTGCAGGGTCATAGTTCCTCTTGCTTCTGGTGTCTGCCCCCAGTGGGTGAGTTTGGTCCAGTGACTTGTTTAGGCTTCCTGGTGGGAAGGACTGGTGCCTGCGTTTTGGTGGGTGGAGCTGGATCTTTTCCCCGTGATAGACAGGGCTGTGTCAGGTGGTGTGTTTTGGGGTGTCTGTGGCCTTAGTACGACTTTAGGCAGCCTGTCTGCTGATGGTTGGGTTTGTGTTCCTGTCTTGTTTGTTGTTTGTCATGGGGTGTCCAGCAGTGGAGCCTGCAGGCAGTTGGGTGGAGTCGGGTCTTGGAGTTGAGATGGAGACTCCCGGGAGAGCTCTGGGGCCAGGAATTCTCTGGCATTCCAGTTTCCTGGGCTCGGCACTCCCACCTCAGAGGCTCAGGCCTGACCCCCTGTCTGGAAACCAAGACCCCGCATGCCACACAGCTCAGCAAAAATGGGGGAAAAAAAAGAAAAGAATAAAGAAAGAAATAAAAGGGTAGGAAGAAAACAAATGAAAACAGACATACAAAACTCGGGATAAATAGCAAAGACAAAAACAAGCAAGAAGCAACAGCAACAATTAAAAAGAAAGAAACAAACAAAGGAAGAGACAAACAAAACCCCAAATGGTAAAAGTAAAACCAAACAGAAACAAGAATAATCACACACACACACACACACACATACACACACACACGTACAAAATAAGAAACCAAAACATAAAACAGAGAAAATGAAAAAGAACAGCCAGACCAACAAAAGAATCCCAAAACAAAATTAAACAATTAAAAGCAAAACTAACCAGAAAAACAAAAACAAAAGCAGAATGTAAATTGAAGGAAAAAGCAAGGAATACAAAACAAACACACAAAAACAATAAATAAAAGTTAAATAGCACAAAGAAAAAAAAAGCAAGTTAAAAACACAGAACAACAAAAAAGTAATGTAGAAATAGAAAAAATATATTATAAATTTAAAAAACTAAATAAAAACAAATAATAAAATATACAGGACAAAACAAAACATTAAAAAAATAGTAATAATTATATTTTCCTGGGGTCTCAACTGTCAGTGTCCTTGCCCTCACCTTGAGTCACAGCCAACCTCTGTATCCCCAGGCCACCCTCCAAAACCTCTAGGTAGGTTTCTGGTCTCTCTTTGGGTACTGGGGGACAGCTAGGACTCTGACATGGCCCAACTCCTGGGTGTACTAGTCCCCAAAGTCCATAGCTGCTAGCACTAGACTGGTTTCTGTTCTGGGAACACTCGTTGTCCGTTCAGATATTTCATAGATGGAGGATTTACCAAGACGATCGCGGGGATTTAACGTGCAGTTTGTGTAGCTGCACGGAAAGATTTTTGTTCCTCTTCTTTAGTCGCCCCGCCCCTGGGGCTCAGCTGTGGTTTTAACCCCACCTTTGCGTGTGTGCCACCCACCGGAGTCTGCTTCCGAGGCTGCCTTGGAGCCCTCAGGTCTGCTCTGGTGAGGACAGGGCGCGGAGGTGGCATGACTGCCTGGGTCTTGGGGGCCCTGGCAGCGACAGGTACGCAGGAAAACTGGTGGCCATGGGCATGAGAGATCTGGCCCTAGTGGGAGCCTTTCCTAGCGCCTGGTGACCGGCATGAGAAGGTCAGTTCTGGCAGCTTTTCCTAGCGCCTGTTGGGGCAGGGGTCAGTGCGTGGGGAGAGAGAGGCTGCTGTGGTGGTTCCACCCACTGCACGTCATTCAATAGTGGTGCCTTGCTTCTATGGCAGTTTGGGTTTCCTTCATAAGTGTCCCGGTTGCTGATTTCCTCCCTCCTGTCCCCTCAGGCTGTCTCCTTGCAGCCAACAGCAGTTCTCCCCGCAGGTTTGCTTCCTAATCCCCATGTTCCAGCTCTCAGCCCCCGTGTGAACTGGCAGACACACGTCCCAGTCTGGGGCACACAGGCCTGTGGCACTGACCATCTGTGTAGGTCTCACTCTGTCCCGTCTGCTACAGACCAGCCATTTCATCCTCCTCTGACAGCCTCAGATGTTTGCCTTCTGTCCCAAGTGATTTCCCCATCAGTGAGGGGGCTTCCCTGGATGCGGGAACCTCTGTGCTTCAGCTCCCCTGAGGGGCACAGATCCTGTCCCACTTTTTCTCCTCTTATTTTTCCCTTCTTACTTTCATCCTACCCGGTTATGCAGGGGTGTCTCTCGTCGTTTCTGGTGTCCGAGGTCTGCTAGTGTTCAGCCGGTGTTCTTTGAGAATTGTTCCATCTGTAGATGTATTCTTGATGCTTTTGTGGAGAGAGATGAACTCCACGTCCTTCTACTCCGCCGCCATCTTGGTTTCTCCTCATTGTTGTCTTAATTTGCGCTTCTCTAATGATTTAATGATGTTGAACATGTTTTCATGTATAAATAAGCATGGCAGAAATGCCATCTGTAACAGTTTCTTTTGAAGAGCAGAAGGTTTTACTTTTGCTGAGGTCCAATTTATCTGTTTTTTTCTTCTATGGTTAGTGCTTTTTGTGTTCTGAAAACTCTGGCACTCATTCATTTTGATCTCTCATTAAACGCTATGGTTCCTTTAAATAATTAAACTACTAGAGAGTAAATCCTAAGAGTTTTTATCACAAGGAAAAACACTTTTTTTTTTCTATTCATTTAATTTTGTTTCTGTGTGAGATGATGGATGTTCACTAAAACTATTGTGGTGATCATTTCATGATATATGTAAGTCAGATAATTATGCTGTATACCTTAAACTTATAAGTGCTATATGTCAATTATATCTCAATAAAATTGTAAGAAGAAAATAAAATAGTTAAACTACTGGTATGGGGAATACTTTGTCTCTACAGCCTTTGACTGATAATAGAATCTTCACACACCAGGAGTTGACCATTTCAGAAGGGAAGAGTAATTCTCCATCCACTATAGCTGCACTTCTTTTTTCCAGATATCTGTGATATGGGGACAACCACTTATTTCCAAGCCTTTTTTTTAAAAAAAAATCATTTACTTTCCTTTTGTATTGGTGAAGTATAAAGGAAGAATATATTGTAAATCAGTTCCTCTGAAACTACACAATTACTGGTGCCCCTAGATTTTTAAGAAGGAACTTGTAACAAAGTTTAATTTTTGTTTTGTTTTGTTTTTCAGTGGTGGCATCAGCAAATTGATTTTCATACTACTTTCTTGAACCATTTGGCACGATTGGTGCCCGAAATTTATTTTGCTGAAATGGAACCAGACTTGGAAAAGCAGGAGGAGAATATACAAATGTCAATAGTTACTCCACTGGAATGGTACTTATTTGGAGAAGATCCAGATATTTGCTTAGAGAAATTGAAGCACAGTGGAGCATTTCAACTCTGTGGGAAGGTTTTCAAAAGTGGAGAGACAACATATTCTTGTAGGTAAGATTTAGAAATGTACAGGATTGGTTATAATAACAACTTGGTGTTCTGTATGTATTTTATGATGTACCTTTCTTGGTATATTACTATTTATAATATATTTAATTCTACATAATTTACTTTGTTTTATTGTGCACTATAAGTTTGTTTTTGCTAATACAGCTTGTTTTTAAATATATGACTTAAACAGTTCTCTCACTTTTTCTTCCTGTTCTCCAGAAGTATATAAGAGATATATTTTTGCCTTGTTTATAACATAGTCCATACACCCTTATCTGAAACTCTTGGCGCCACATGTATTTCAGAATTCTGAATACTTCCCTAGTGGAGTCAGGTCAGGATCCTGTAATCAAACAGAGCATTTCTGTAAGAAACCTATGACTGTTCACAGCAAGTGGTATAAATAAGGTCTATAGTCCCTTGTCATTGCAGGTCATTTTTCCGCCACCAAGTGAGATTTGGTATCAGAGAGTTGTGGACCTGTAGGAGCATTTGTAACTTAGTTGGATAGAAGAGGCCAGTGGTAAGGAAACTGGAAACAGCTTTAGGCTTTTTTTTTGCCTTTTGTGAGAGAGATTGACTTAACACAGCATGGTAACACAGAGAACTTTTTTATTCTCTACTCCTGCCTGAAACTTTTAACTTTTAGATCTTAACAACACTTTTAGTTTTTTTTTCTTTCTTTTTTTTTTTTTTTTGCGGTACGCGGGCCTCTCACTGTTGTGGCTTCTCCTGTTGGGGAGCACAGGCTCCGGACGTGCAGGCTCAGCGACCATGGCTCACGGGCCCAGCCGCTCCGTGGCATGTGGGATCCTCCCGGACCGGGGCACGAACCCGTGTCCCCTGCATCAGCAGGCGGACTCTCAACCACTGCGCCACCAGGGAGGCCCTTTTCTTTCTTTTATTAGAGGTTGTTTAGGTTAGGAATGTGAAGTTTTAGATTTTATACAGAGAATTGTTTTTTGCTTCACTGTAATTCTAGGTTTGACTGGTTTATGTATAGTTAACAGTTGTCTAGAACATACTGCTTTTCTTTATTCTCTTCCTTTCTCAGGAAACAGTCAGCTTTAGTATTTTATTTCTATTTTGCTATATGACAGTAAGTTTCATTTATCTTGTTATATATTTTTAGCTGAAGCCTGGTCAATTTCAGCTAAAGCATAGTAGATATTTGTAGACCTCATTTCTCCAAAAGGGTCATGGAGGCATTTTTAATTGTCACAGCTAGGGGAATGGTACTGGCATCTAGTGGGTAGAGACCAGGGTTGCTGCTTAAACATCCTATGGCACACGGACAGTCACCTATATCGCCAGCAAATAATTATTCAGTTCAAAATGTCAGTACTGCTGAGGTTGACAAATCCTGCTCTGAATAGGTTAGTAGATGATATTATATTTTAGAGGCTATTATTAGTCAGTTTTTACTTATTAGCCTATAAAAATTCATTTTTAAAACTGCCGAATTCCATCTCTTCAACTTTTCTAAATAAATATTTTAAAAATTAATTTTGCACTTTGCACTAATATATATTATTGTTAATGTTTCCTTGAAAGTATTAAATAAAATATTACATTTTAGAAGTTTTTATTAGGAAAGAGATTAAGAGAGATTGAATTTAATTTATTCAGTAAATATTCATTGAATACCTGTTGTGTGCCAGGCACTGATCTACATGCTTGGGACATATCATTATAATAAAATAAATTAAAATCCTTTAATTTATGTTGCTTACATTCTAATGAATTTTGTCTTTAACCAAGCCTCATTTACCAGTGAACAATCAGTGTCTGTAAAATACATTCATAACTGTAATAGGGTAAGATGATGCAGAGAATGAAAAAAAGCTGATGATTTTTCAGAAAACTAATTTTGGTATATGTGCTACCAAATGGAGCACCAGAAAATGAATTTTTTTTTGAATTTTATTTATTTTTTATACATCAGGTTCTTACTAGTTATCTATTTTATACATATTAGTGTATATATGTCAATCCCAATTCATCACACCACCCCTACCACCCCCAACTTTCCCCCCTTTGTGTCCATATGTTTGTTCTCTACATCTGTGTCTCTATTTCTGCCTTGCAAACCGGTTCATCTGTACCATTTTTTAGATTCCACATATATGCATTAATATACAATATTTGTTTTTCTCTTTCTGACTTACTTCACTCTGTATGACAGTCTCTAGGTCCATCCGTGTCTCTACAAATGACCCAATTTCGTTCCTTTTTATGGCTGAGTAATATTCCACTGTATATATGTACCACAACGTCTTTATCCATTCGTCTGTCGATGGGCGTTTAGGTTGCTTCCATGACCTGGCTATTGAAAATAGTGCTTCAGTGAACATTGGGGTGCACGTGTCTTTTTGACTTTAAAGTCTTTATTGAATTTGTTAACAATACTGCTTCTGTTTTATGTATTGGTTTTTTGGCCACAAGGCATGTGGGAATCTTAGCTCCCCGATCAGGGATTGAACCCACACCCCCTGCCTTGGAAGGTGAAGTCTTAACCACTGGACTGCCAGGGAAGTCCCTGGAATTCAGTTTTTAAAGTATTTTCATAATCAGTTTGTGCATGATATAGGAAATTCATTCACATTATTTTATAGTCATACCTTGAGCATCAGCAGGAGTCATGTAAATTTTGGAGTCTGATTTTTAATCTTTTTCAGGGACTGTGCAATTGATCCAACATGTGTACTCTGTATGGACTGCTTCCAGAATAGTGTTCATAAAAATCATCGTTACAAGGTATGAAAATAGATGCCTAAAATCTCTAGATTGGCAGGAGTCTGATGGCCAGCTAGTCCAAATTCCTGACTAGTACTTGAGTTCCTGCTGTAACAGACCTGATTTGTGAACCTTTAGCTCTGGTTAAACATATCATGTGATAAGACATCTACTACTTCAAGATGCAGCTCCTTACAATTTTTTAATTTTTGAGATACATCATTTTTATGCAGAAGATTGTATAAAGCATATGAACAGCTTAAAGAATAACTATAAAATGAACACCTGTGTAACCACTACTTAGGTCAAGAAATGAGACATTTCCAGCTCTCAGTGGCCTCCCATTTGTTCCTTCTGGATCACCATCCTTCTCTCCTCCTTTGTGATAATCTCTCTCTCCTGTGTTTTGTGATAATGGTTTCCTTGATTTCCCTTTTAGCTTATCACCCAAATCATATTGAATGGTTCTGTTTTTGAATTCTGTACAGATGGAGTCATTCTGTATCTTTTTCTTGTTGAGTAGCTTTCACTCGGCATTAAGTATATACTTATATATATATATATATATACGCATATATATATTTTGTCCATTTACCTTATAGGGTTTAATAATCCATATTGTCTTTATTCATTGTACTGTATATAGATATGTAGATTGTTTCCAATTTGGGACTGTTATTGTATTAAAACAATTCTGCTGTGGACATTCTTATTTGTGTATTTTGGTACACATGTACAGGAGTTTATCCAGGGTATATATCTGGAATAGAATTGCTGAGTTCTAGGGTATATCTTAAGTCATAGTAGATAGTGTTTTCCAAAGTGGTTATACCAACACACACTTACAAGATTTGGTGTTGCTAGTCTTTTAAATTTTAGCCAGTTTGGTGGGTATATAATGGTATCACATGGTGGTCTTAGTTTAATTTTCTTAATTAGTAGTGAGGTTGAGGGATTTGCCTCTCCTGTGACATCTTCAGACAACTTTGTTATTTTGAGCTGAAATGTATTTTTCAAGTAACAGTATTGGTTCTGTGCTCTGGGCTTGGGCAGATATAATAATTGATGTTTCTCTTTGTACATATAATATGCCAAAGGTCCCATGTAAATGTAAATAACATCTTAAAGTTATGTAGACTATTTCTTCCATAGAGCTGAAAGTGTGGTTCATGTTTTTAGACTGGCTTCAACATTAGTGCTTCTATCTCAGGAAATGATAAGCTATAGATATATGTTATATATATATATATATGTATTTTTATTATTGTGCAAAAGAAAAAACATGAGGAGCCTATCATATAGTGTGGTTAAAATGTTTTCCTAACATTGCAAAGCTAATCAGTGATGGAATTTACAAAGTTGATCATTGGTTAATTTCATATTTCCCAGTCGTCTCCATTTATTATAGTTTTTTCCTTATGTTGGAGAACTCAAGAAAGGATGCCAGAAGTAGAGACAATGAGGAAGTTGTTAATTTCTTCTTAGTTTTACTCTGGGATGTTAAGGGGGAGAGATGCTGAAGTCTCAAGGCCAGAGTTTTCCAGTTGCCAAACTTTGGGATTTTGTGGTCCAGTACAATTTCACAAGACTTGGGTAAGACATAGGGTTTTCAAATTTTTATTTGGCTAGGGAAGTTCAATTTTAATTTTAAAAAGAGCACATGAACAGCAACCAAAAAATACCTACCATCTCCTATCATTTTATGAAGAAAAAAAATTTAATTCCAAGAAAGTAGGATAATCTCAGACTAAAGAGCAGGTCTTTAGATTGCATACATGTAGCTCTGTTAAAGAGCTCATCACATTCCTTATTCCTTCCTTTTCTGATTTTCCGTGGACTGGTAAAACTTGTCTGTTAAATTTTAGGAACTTCTTCACTAAGCTACCTTCGAGTATTGAAAGTTTACCAGTCTACACTGCCACCACAAAGCACTCTTTTATGAAGCATGCTTAGGTTTATCATCTTTAGGTTTTTGCAGAGCTCTTCTTGTAGAGGGTGCGTACACAGCTTACTCAGGAACCTTTGAGTTTTCAGAAGGATGGGCTGTTATGTAACTAATAAAAAATTATGTTCATAAGCTTTTAAAAATATTACCCTTCAAAAGTGAGTGTGAAGAGAACAGAAGACTTTTGGTGGGAGAATAATTTGGTAGAGTCTTTCTGGAATACCTATTATGTGTGGTGAAATTTTTAAAGAAAAGTGAGGGAATGACTAATAAATACAACTCACGTAATAGTAACCTCCAGGGCAAGTGGATGATCACAGAGGGAACATCAACAGTATTAATATTCTCTTGTGTTAGATGCTGGATCATTTTATTATTATACTTTGTAACTTGCCTATACATTGTGTATATTCTTTTTATAATAAAAAACATAATAAAAGAAAAAATGAAGCCATTTAAAAAAAAGATGAGAAGAAATAAGAAGGGATCTGTGTTGCTGCAGAGAAGGGGAAGAAAAGAATAACGATGGGGATGCAGACCCAAGATCAGGTACTATGTGAAGAAAGCACCAAGAAAAACCTTTTGTCACAGAATAGCACAGAACAACTTTTGCAGTCCCCGGCACCACAGAGGAAGTGGGGCTGCTGCACGGAGATGGCATGGCAACTCTGTCCAGACCTGCTCCACCATGTCCAAGTTTTCCTTTAAAGTCATGCTGCTGTCTGCCTTACGGAGTACTCAGTGTTCCCAAAAGTACACCTTTCACAGCAGTCTTAAAGTCTGCAGCAGAAGAATGTAAAGTTCCTGCAGTGACATTTGCAGTTATTACCAACGATGAAATAGGAATAAATCCTGCACTGCTGGAAATGTTTTTCTGAAGCATGGTTCAGAACTGCGAATTAGGGAGTTCTCTGGTGGTCTAGCGGTTAGGACTCAGTGCTTTCACTGCTATGGCCCAAGTTCAGTCCCTGGTTAGGGAACTGAGATCCTGCAAGCCACACAGTGCGGCCAAAAAAAGAACTTTGAATTATTCTTAGAGATCGTGTTGGAAGTTCTGCTACTTGGAACATACGATTACCTTTCAGAATAAATATTGGTATTGTTGTTGTAAAATTGAAATCAGGCATTTAAAATACTGTGAAAACACCAATAGTTGATGAAATAATGAAAGGTGACTCTCCATCCCTTCTTGTTATTCACACTCTTCATGTGAAGAGAGAATGCTTCTGCGTTGCGGGTGTTATCACCACAGAAGATCATAGTTCTATCATTGCTACCTCACAACACACACAGGTGTTTCATTTGGGGTAAATGGATTACCCAACTGTGTTTTATAACTGGAGGATGCTTCTGATAATTCTTTCTGAGAACATTTGGAAAATTAAAATTTATTGAGTCTTCCTATTTGTCTTTGAGTTAAACATTTAAAAAGGATTGCTGTTTGCTTGATAGCACCTGACTTGCAGACACAAAAATAGTTCGTCTTGATTATATATTGTTTATGATAAAAAATCATATCAATGAATACTTAACTATCTTAACTTTTTATTGTTTTTTTTTAAATTTTATTTTTGGCTGCATTGGGTCTTTGTTGCTGCGCGTGGGCTTTCTCTAGTTGCAGTGAGTGGGGGCTGCTCTTTGTTGTGGTGCGTGGGCTTCTCATTGCAGTGGCTTCTCTTGTTGCGGAGCACGGGCTCTAGGTGCGCAGGCTTCAGTAGTTGTGGCTCGCAGGCTGTAGAGCGCAGGCTCAGTAGTTGTGGTGCGTGGGCTTAGTTGCTCTGCGGCATGTGGGATCTTCCCGGACCAGGGCTCGAACCCATGTCCCCTGCATTGGCAGGCGGATTCTTAACCACTGCGTCACCAGGGAAGCCCTGTTGAGGTTGTTTTTAAGTGTCAAACTTCATGTGTTCATATAAATTTTAATTTAATACCAAAGAGCCAAAAATTGAATTTTCCCTTATGTGTAAAACTTATATCCCATTCCAAAGAGTTTTCTCTGTGATCTTGCACAATCCAAGATGAGAATTGAAAGTAAAGTAGAGGCATAAAAAACAAGAAACAAAACAAAACAAAAACCTTTTGAGAACAGGAAAATAACAGATAAAAATTGGAGCTTTTTGTTCTGCTGTGTGTAATGTGACCCTTCTTTGTGATATCCAGCTTTTCAGTAGTTTATCCCTTAAAAAAAGCTACAGTAAGATAAATAAGGTCTGAGGATCTAATGTATTTAACATGGTGACTATAGTTGATAACACTGTATTATTGTATGATTGAAATTTGCTTAGAGAGTAGAACTTAAACATTCTTACATACACACAAAAAGGTAACCATGAAACAAGAAAGAATATACTGAAGTACTATCTTTAAAAAAACTTTCAGTAAACCTCTGCATTTTTATCCTCAAAATAAAAACACCCACTGTTTAAGATTATTATTATTATTTTTTTGGCTGCACCACGTGGTATGTGGGACCTTAGTTCCCCGACCAGGGATCAAATCTGTGCCCCCTGCAATGGAAACATGGAGTCTTAACCACTGTACTACCAGGGAAGTCCCAAAGATTATTTTTAACTCCATAAATGTTTCCTTTTTGTTGTTAAATGAGAATAGTGAGTTACAAAAATAGTATATTCATACAGCTGTTTCCTCTAATCAGAAAAAAACAGTTTTCAAATGAAGCTTACAGAGTTGTAAAAGGAAGAATAAAATTCTCATGTTATACTTTTAAATGGAAAAAGCACAATATGTATAATTATGCATTCAATTTTTGGATTCAATTTTGCATTCAATTATGTTTCTTTTAGAACTTATTGGGTATATAATATTAAACCATAATATATTTTAACTGCTTACCTATTGGAGAATTTGTTCAGGTTTCAGTTTTTTTTAATTGTAAGCAATATTGCTATAAATATCTTTATATGTAAATCATTTTTCTATATGTAAGATTATTTTTTAGGCTAGGTTCTCAGAAGTGGAATTACTGGATTAAAAAATAGAGACCTTTCAGAGAATAAAAAGACAAGCCACAGACTGGGTGGAAGGCTTTGCAAAACATGTATCTGATAAAGGATTGTTATCCACTATATACAAAAAACTCTTAAAACTCAACAGTAAGAAAATGAACAACTCAGCTTTAAAAATGGGCAAAAGATCTGAAACAGACACTTCACCAAGAAGATACGTAAATGGCAATAAGCACACAAAAAGATGCAAAACATCATATGTCATTAGAGAATTACAAATTAAAACCATAGTGAGATACCACTACATACCTATTAGAATGGCAGAAATCCAAAATATTGACAATACCAAATGCTGGTGAGGATGTGGAGGAACAGGAACTCCTATTCATTGCTGGGTTGGGAATGCAAAACGATACAGCCACTTTGGAAGACAGTTTGGCAGTTTCTTATAGAAATAAATACACTGTAACCACATAATCCAGCAATCATGCTCCTTGGTATTTACCCAAATGAATTGAAAACTTATATCCACAAAAAACACACAAAAAACCTGCACAGAAATGTTTATGGCAGTTTTATTCATATTTGCTGAAACTTGGGTGCAACCAAGATGTCTTTCAGTTGGTGAATGGGTGAAAAAACTTTGGTACGTTGATACAATGGAATTTTTAAAAAATGTTTTATTTATTTATTTTATTTTTATTTTTGGCTGCGTTGGGTCTTCGTTGCTGGCGCAGGCTTTCTTTAGTTCCAGCGAGTGGGGGCTACTCTTCGTTGTGGTGCACGGACTTCTCAGTGTGGTGGCTTCTCTTGTTGCGGAGCATGGGCTATAGGGCACACGGGCTTCAGTAGTTGTGGCACACGGGCTCAGTAGTTGTGGCTCACGGGCTGTAGAGTGCAGGCTCAGTAGTTGTGGCACACAGGCTTGGTTGCTCCACGGCACGTGGGATCTTCCTGGACCAGGGCTCGAACCTGTGTCCCCTGCATTGGCAGGCAGAATCTTAACCACTGCGCCCACCACCAGGGAAGTCCTACAATGGAATATTATTCAGTGCTAAAAAGAAATGATCTATCAAGCTATGAAAAGATATGGCAGGACCTTAAATGCATGTTTCTAAATGAAAGAAGCCATTGTGAAAAGGCTATATACTGTATGGTTCCAGCTGTATGACATTCTGGAAAAGGCAGCACTATGGAGACAGTAAGAAGATCAGTGGATGCTGAGGCTGGGAGATGATGGTGGGAGGGATAGAGGGATGAATAGGTGGAGTACAGGGAATTTTTAGTGCAGTAAAACTACCCTGTGTGATACTGTAGTGGTGTATATACGTCATTATACATTTGTCAAGACCCCCAAAATGTACAACACAAAGAGAGAACCCAAATGTAAATTATGGACTTTAGTTAATGTATCAGGGACTTACTTCCCTGGTGGCACAGTGGTTAAGAATCTGCCTGCCAATGCAGGGGACACGGGTTCAAGCCCTGGTCCCAGAAGATCCCACATAGCACAGATCAACTAAGCCCGTGTGCCACAACTACTGAGCCCATGTGCCTAGAACCTGTGCTCCGCGACAAGAGAAGCCACTGCAGTGAAAAGCCCGCGTGCAGCAACTAAGAGTCAAAGCAGCCAAATATAAATTACTTAATTTAAAAAAAATAATGTATCAACATTGACTCCTCAATTGCAACAAATGTGCCACACTATTGCAAGATGTTCATAATAGGGGAAACTGTGGGTAGGGAAAAGGAGGGATATATGAGAACTCAGTATTTTCTGAGGTATAAAAATAACGATCAGGATCTATTTTAACAGCCTGCTATAATCCTACATGATGAGAATTTGTATTCATATATTATCTTTGAAACACAACATTAAAAAAAATAATTTAGGCAATGCAATAAAACTTACCTTTTAAAAATTCAAATAATACAAAAGAATACAAATAAAAATTTTTGTTGCCTTTCTGTCCCATCATACTTTCTTTGTTAAACTGAACACAATTTAGTGCACATCCTTACAGATCTTTATGCATGTACACTCATATATATATTTATATGTTTAGGAGGATGTTTGTGTGTGTACAAATGGGATCCTACTATATATTTTGTTTTGCAACTTTTTTTTTTGGCCATGCTGCACAGTTTGCAGGATCTCAGTTCCCCGACCAGGGATTGAACCTGGGCCACAGCAGTGAAAGCCTGGAATCCTAACCACTAGGTCACCAGGGAACTCCCTGCAACTTGATTTTAACTTAATATATCATGGAGATAATTCTGTGTTGATATATATAATAACTCTTGCCTTATTTAATTGCTGCATGTATTCCTTTGTGGGAATATGTCATCAAATATTTAACCCATCACCCTTTTCTAGATAATTACACTGTTTCCAGCTTTCACTGATCAACAAATAATGGAACATACACATATACCTTTGTTTTAATATAAACCAGTGTATATATTAAAGAATGCTTGAGACTAGATTCTTAGAGGTAGATTTTCTGGATTGAAGGGTACATGCATTTAAAATTTTCATAGATTTTGCCAAATGTTTTTCCTGAATTGCTGTGTCAATTTACAGTCCCATTAAAAGGATATGAGGGGCTTCCCTGGTGGCGCAGTGGTTAAGAATCCACCTGCCAATGCAGGGGACATGGGTTCGAGCCCTGGTCTGGGAAGATCCCACATGCTGCGGAGCAACCAAGCCCACGCACCACAACTACTGAGCCTGCACTCTAGAGCTCGCTTGCCACAACTGCTGAAGCCCGCGCGCCTAGAGCCTGTGCTCCACAACAAGAGAAGCCACTGCAATGAGAAGCCCGTGCACTGCAACGAAGAGTAGCCCCCACTCGCCACAACCAGAGGGAGCCTGCGCACAGCAACAAAGACCCAACACAGCCAAAAATAAAAATAAAAAAAGGATATGAGAATGTTCTTTATCTACATCCCCAAAGTTTATTTAGTCAGTCTTTTTACTTTTTGCCAATCCGTTAGTCAAATAATCTCATTTTAATTTGCATTTCTATTACTAGTATTAACATCTTTTCATTTTTTAATTGTATGTTTAATTTCTTCTGTGTATTGCCTGTTTTTATCCTTAATTTTTCTTTTGCCTTTTTCTTACTGTTATATACGTTACAAATATTTTCTCTTACTATGCTTGTCTTTAATAATTTTTAAAGTCAGATTTTTTTGAGATATAATTTATATACAATAAAATCTACCCTTGTAAGTGTAGTTCCATGAGTTTTCACAGACATACAGTTCAGTAACCACCACAATAATCAATATATAAAACATATCATTCCCAGAAGTTCTCCCGTTTGCAGGCAGTCCTCTTGCCCACTTACCCCAGCTCCTGGCAGTCACTGATCAGTTTTCTGTCCCTATAGTTTTGGCTTTTCCAAATGTCATATAAGTGAAATCTATATATAGTATGTAGTGTTTCCTATCTGGTTATATTCACTTAGCATAGTGCCTTTGAGATCCTCTCATGTCTCAGCAGTTTGTTCCTTTTTATTGCTGAGTAGTATGCCGTTGTATGGATATGCCACAATATATTACCTGTTCATCAGTTGATGAATATTTATCTTGTTTCCAGCTTTTAAATAAAGCTGTTACAAACATTCAAGTACATGTCTTTGTGTGGGCATTTGTTTTAATTTTTCTTGGGTAACCTCAGGGTGATATTGCTGGATTATAAATTAAGTGTATTTTTTGACTGTATAAAATCTATTTTCTGTCTTTTAAACTTGATATATGCTATCATTTGCCTTACTGACATTTTAATTTATATGTTGTCAAATTTGCCAGATTTTTTTTTTTAATGCTTCTGGATTTTGTGCCTTGCTTCCATGGCATTCCCTATACTAAGGTTATGCTTTTACTTTCATTTGAAACAACTACATTTTTAGTAATCATGGATGAGTCTAGCATTCTTCAGTATATAAAATTGATTTGTATATTCTAATTTCTTTTGTTACTATTGTTCTAGTGATAATGTTTGTACTAATAATTTTTATAATGCCTTTAGTTCCTTTTTACTCCCTTACGTAACTTTTTATTATCTAGTCTGTCAGTTTTAATGCTATCTTTGACTCCCTCCTATTACCTATTTAATAGTTGATAATCTTACGTTGCCTTCTCTTTCCCTTCTCCCACTTTTTAGTTGTAGTCTTTCTGATTGTGAGATCATATAATGTTTACATTCTTCTATCCATGTATCTTTCAACACCCTTGATTTGTTCTTAGCGCTACAATTAAATGCATAAAATGTTCGCCATCTGTCCGTTTTCTGAAGTTCCCCAGTCACTGCTTGGTCAGCTGAAGTGCATCCTCTAGGGGTCAGTAAACTACAGTTTGTGGGTCAAATCTGGCTCACCATCTGTTTTTGTATTGCCTGCAAGCTAAGCTTGGTTTTTATTCTTTTCTTCTTTTTTTTTTTTCTTTTGGCTGTACCGCAAGGCATGCGGAATCTTAGTTCCCCAACCAGGTATCAAACCTGTGCCCCCTGAAGTGGAAGCGCAGAGTCTTAACCTCTGGACCTCCAGGGAAGTCCCTTAGCTTGGTTTTTATATTTTCAGATGGTTGGGAAAAAAGATGAGAAGAATAATATTTCATGATAAATGAAAATTATATGAAATTAAAATTTCAGTGCCTATAAATAAAGTCTCATTGGAATGTGGCTATGCTGGTTCATTTATTTATTGTCTGTGGCTGATGCTTCACTGCCAGAGCAGAATAGAGTAATTCAACAGAGATTCCATGGCCTGCAAAGACTAAAATATTTACTGTCTGTTCCTTTACACAGGAAGTTTGCTGATCACTGCTCAGGTAGATTCCTCAGGAAGGTCGCATGTATACTGTGTTTCTTAAGTTCTGACATGTTCAAAATTATATTATAGCTCGGCTGTAGACAGTATTCTTGGTTTGCAGTTTCTTTCCTTGAAAATGCTGCTCTGCTGTTGTCTTGCTTTATGTGTTGTTATTGAGAAGTCTGATGCCAGTCTAATTTTCTTGTGATTATGTTATTTCATCTTTTTGCCTAGGGCCTCAGGACTTTTATCTTTAAAATCCAGTAGTTTTAGGAGGGTATACTTTGGAGTTGATCATACTGAGTGAGTTTTCTCTTAGTCACTTTTGGCCGTTTGATTGTGTAGATTCAGGTCTTTTATTTCCAGGAAGTTTTCTTAGATTACAGTTTTAAATATTACCTCTGTTCCATTGTTTTGATTTTTCTTTGGTGATTCCAGTTATACTCATCTGCCTCTATTAGGCCTATCTTCTATTTCAACCACTTTTTCTCTGACCCTGTATTTCTTTACTTCATCTTATTTTCATTCTCTTGTTTTCCTGCTTTGTTTCAATGCTATTTATTAACTTTTCATTTGAGTCTATCATCTTGTAATTTAAAAAAATTCATTTCTGATATGATATCGTTTTCTTCCTGGTTTTCCCCCTTAGTTCACTCGAGTCTCATTTTATTTATTCCTATTTCTTTGTCCGTTTCTGTTCTTAGTTCTTATATTTATGATTAAAGGTGTTTAGTCTGATTAAGGGTTTTTAATGCTTGTTTGAGGCTGTGTAATTCAGTTTGGAGCATTGTATAGTTTTCTCCAGCTTCATAATTGGGTTTTGGCTCTTATTTGCATTTTTTGGCTTTTTTTTTTGCAATAGTTTTGTGTGGATATGGTGTACTTCTTTCTGTTCTTTTTCATTTCATGGATAGGTTTACAAGTGCTCTCTTCTGTCAGTTCTACCCTCTTCTCTGTTTTTTTTTTTTTTTTTGCGGTACGCGAGCCTCTCACTGTTGTGCTCTCTCCCGTTGCGGAGCACAGGCTCCAGACGCGCAGGCTCAGCGGCCATGGCTCACGGGCCCAGCAGCTCCGTGGCATGTGGGATCTTCCCAGACCGGGGCATGAACCTGTGTCCCCTGCATCGGCAGGCGGACTCTCAACCACTGCGCCACCAGGGAAGCCCCTAACTTATTTTATAGATGATATTGGTGATGGTGGTGAGGTGAGGGGAGGGTTTGGCATGTCTTGTTTCTCTCTTGTTTCATAGGATCCTTAAATTTTCTTTCTTATTTACTTCTTTCATTTACTGCCCCATCTATAATGGGTTACCACCTTTTTTAATGTATTTGATTTTCCTCCAAAAGTAATGCTTTTCTGAGGTGGCCACTTCTGGTCCTGTTTACTTTCAGTCTCTTTCCCTGTGAACCACCAAGTCCTAACCTGTGTTCAGTATTTGTCCCTTGGCATTGGGCTTTCTCTTCTGGAGTGTGATTTTGTTTGTGCTTGATCTAAGTCCTTTGTACCCCTCTGTTCTCTTTCATGGGGTCACTTAAGCTTCCCTCTCGTATTGTCTGTAACCACAGGCTTGAAGTGATAGGCAACAGGAACTCTGATAAAGCAAGTCATTTGAAGGTTGTGGTATTTATTTTTTGTCTCCTAGTAATCTTGCAGACATGAGTCATGTGTGGCTTTATTTGTTCTCCTTGTTAATTGTATGCTTTGGAGGGGGGAGATTTGGGGAAGATTCAAATTCAGGTCATTGTCATCCTTCTCTATCTAAATTAGGATATTTTAGATAATTTTTTTTTTTTTACAGGAACCCTCACAGGGACAATGTTGTGAATAAGTTTTAGTTGCTGTGGAACATCAGTATAGATGAAAATACTTTATACATGTCTTAAGTACTTATACAAGTATCATTATAATGATTTTCAAGAAGTTTGTTTAATCATAAAATCTACTGAAGCATTCTGGGTGAAGTATAGATTATTTTTTGCACACGTCACAACCTGTTCTCCATTAGTACAAAGTTTAAAAACTATTATTTAAAAACTTTGAATATGTTTCAAAAATATCAATTTTGAAGGTTCAGTTTTGTTGTGATTAAGTATTAAGGATTTTTTTTGGTTAACTAATCAAAATATTTTTTGATATATATCTATAACATTAAAGGCAATTAAGGTTGAAATAGAGGGAAACATTTATTATTTGAGTCATCTTTATCATTCTTCTTTGCCTTGTGATATGTTTTGAAATTAAGACATACTCATTTTTCATTTATCAGATGCATACTTCTACTGGAGGAGGATTTTGTGACTGTGGAGACACAGAAGCATGGAAAACTGGCCCTTTTTGTATAAGTCATGAACCTGGAAGAGCAGGTACCACAAAAGAGGTAAGAATATTGCTATTTTTTTAATTGCTAACTATTTTAAGGTTGATGAAATTAAATAGAAATAAATGTTATGTGTATGGGTTAAGCCGAATTCCATTGATAATCCTGATTTTTATGTTCTAATATTTAAATGTAAGGAGTTTTATTTGACTCTAGAGAATTTAAGTGTTTGATAATTATATTCCATATTTCTCTAAAGAAGGAATGAATTTACAATGAAAAGATGAACTTAGAATACTTTTTTGTTAAGCAATTTGATGAGTAAACAATATATTAACCTAAAAGAGCAAATGGAAGTAGTTATTAATAGATAGGAGACTATAATGAATTAGAAAACAGTAGAATTGACACATAAATTCCATAATTGCTTTTCTTAAAGAAAAAAACGTCAGCAAACTGATTATCCACTATACATCCTAATCAAGAAAAAAAAACGGCGAGCAAGCCCAGATGTAGACCGTTAAAAAGGAATGGGAAAATAACCATAGAACTACAGATACAGAAGGATTGTAAAAGGCTCCTTATGTGACTCTGAACAAATACATTTGAAAATAGATTCTTCTTTTATCAGACAGTATTAAGTGCCATAATTTATTCAAAAAGATAGAAAACTTGAATAGGCAGTAACCATTGAAGAAATTTAGAAAATTGTCACAAGAAAGTACTTCCTAAAAAATGCCATACTCTAATAGTTTTACAGAGGAATCCTTTTCAAAACTTAAGGAATAAATAGTTTTTGTACTCTTTAAACTGTTCCTGATAACTATAGCATTGAATACCCTTAGGGTATATATTTTGATCTCTTAAGTACCATTTCCCACTAAAAGAAATCAGGGCTTTTTGTAAAACTGCCTGATTCCACATGTGAGTTAGGGAATAGATAAGGTAGGCTTGTGAGGATGGGTTTGTGTCAAAAGAACCTAAAACCCAGTTTGAAAAGGCTCCCACTGACCTGAGTTGGACAATTGGGGCATCAGAAAAACAATAATAAATAACCACTATGATTGATTGAATCATACTTAATATATAAAAATCCATGAGTTTCTAATAATGAAACTTACATAAGAACTAAATAGAATAAAACTTGTTTGTTGCCATGCAGTGGTTATTGTATCATTTCCTTACTCTAAAAACTGGTAATTGAAGGGAATGGACTAAACGTTTATTCTACCTTTTCAACAGGAATTGTATTTCATTGTAAGCAAGTATCTCCAGTTCATGAGGTAAAGCTCTTCTTTCTACAGGAATGCTAGCTAATAGAGAAGGAATAATAGAATTAGAAAAATCAACATTTTGCAAACCCTAAGGAAATATTTGATTTAGACAAAGATCATTAATGGATGCTAAAACCCTTAAAACTTGAATTGATGAGGAACAATATGGGCATGGTTCTGAATTACCATCTCATAGATTACTTGCTAGTCATAAGGGAAAAAACAAAACTGTACAGTGAGGCGGGCAGGGGAGGGCATCATACTGTTGTCACCTGAAACCAGTCATCAGTATTAGCATCATTATGAATATTGGGTTGATATGGCATAATGAGCCTCCTCGTATGATGTAAAATACAGTACATAGTTTAACATCTGAAAATCAGTTAATGTAATACTATATAAATAGAATAAAAAACAAAGCCACATGATCATTTCTGTAGATGCAGCAAAAGCATTTGACTAAATCCAACACACTTTCATGATAAGAAGACTTAAACTTATAGGGACTTCCCTGGTGGCACAGTGGTTAAGAATCGCCTGCCAGTGCAGGGGACACGGGTTGGAGCCCTGTTCTGGGAAGATCCCACCTGCTGTGGAGCAGCTAAGCCTGTGTGCCACAACTACCGAGCCTGCCCTCTAGAGCCCGCGAGCCACAACTACTGAGCTCACGTACCATAACTACTGAAGCCTGCATGCCTAGAGCCCGTGCTCCACAAGAGAAGCCATCGCAATGAGAAGCCCGCGTACCGCAACAAAGAGTAGCCCCCGCTTGCCTCAACTAGAGAAAGCCCGCACACAGCAACAAAGACCCAACGCAGCCAAAAATAAATGAATAAATAAATAAATAAATAAATTTTAAAAAAGACGTAAACTTATAATAGAAGAGAACTTCCTTAACCTGATAGAGGGCATTTATGAAAAACTCACAACTATAATTATATTGTATACTTTCCCCCTAAGATAAGGAATAAGGCAGATTCTGCTTTTGCCACAGAGCATATCCATTCGATATTGTAGTGGAGGTTCTAGCTGGGGCAGTTAGGCAAGAAAAAGAAATAAAAAGCACCCAGATTGGAAAGGAAGAAGTAAAACTAGCTCTGTTTGCAGATGACATGTTTTTTTTTTTTTTTCTTTTTTTTTTTAGTGATGGTGATAACTCCCAGCATTTCATTTAAATTTATTTATTATTTATTTATGATTTATTTTGGCTGTGTTGGGTCTTCGTTTCTGTGCGAGGGCTTTCTCTAGTTGTGGCAAGCAGGGGCCACTCTTCATCGCGATGCGCGGGCCTCTCACTATCGCAGCCTCTCCTGTTGCGGAGCACAGGCTCCAGACGCGCAGGCTCAGTAGTTGTGGCTCACGGGCCTAGTTGCTCCGCGGCATGTGGGATCTTCCCAGACCAGGGCTCGAACCCGTGTCCCCTGCATTGGCAGGCAGATTCTCAACCACTGCGCCACCAGGGAAGCCCGACATGATTTTGTATATAGAAAATCCTAAGGAATCCACTAAAACATTATTAGAACTAATAAATTCAGCACAGTTGCAGGATATGAGATAATTATACAAAAATTACTTGTGTCTATGCATTAGTAATGAACAATACAAAAATGAAATTAAGAAAAAAGAAATACAAAATGTATTTAATTTGAGAAGATATATGCACCCTTAATGTTCATTGCAGCATTATTTACAATAGCCAAGATATGGAATCAACCTGAGTGCCCATCAATAGCTGAATGGATAAAGAAGATGTGGTGTGTCTGTGTAAATATACACACATACACAAAATGGAATATTACTCAGCCATAAAAAAATGAAATATTGCCATTTGAGACAAAATGGATAGACCTAGAGGGTGTTATGCTAAGTGAAATAAATCAGACAAAGACAAATACTGTATGATTTCACTTATATGTGGAATCTAAAGAACAAAACAAATGAACAAACATAACAAAACAGAAACAGAGTCACAGATACAGAGAACAAGTGTTTGCTAGAGGGGATGGAGTTAGGGGGAGGAAAAAAATAGGTGAGGGAAGTTAAGAGGTACAAACTTTCCATTACAAAATAGGTTATGGGTATGAAGTGTACAGTGTGGGGAGTATAGTCAATAATTATATAGTATCTTTGTATGGTGATAGATGGTGACTAGACTTACGGTGACCATTTGAATGACCATTTATTATCAAATATATATCAGATCACTATGTCGTATACCAGGAACTAACATAGTATTATAGGTCAACTATACTTCAAAAACAAACAAATAAATTCATAGAAAAAGAGATCAGATTTGTGGTATCAGAGGCAGGTGGTGGGAGGAGGGGGAATTGGATGAAGGTGGTCAAAAAAGTATAAACTTCTAAGATAAATAAGTACTGGGGTATAATGTACACCATGATTAAAATAATTAACACTGCTGTGTGTTATATGTGAAAGTTGTTAAGAGAGTAAACTCTGAGTTCCCACCACAAGGAAAAAATATTTTTTCTTTTATTTTGTATCTGTATGACTTGATGGATGTTGACTAAACTTATTGTGGTAATCATTTCATGATGTATTTAAGTCATATTATCCTGTACACCTTCAACTTAAACAGTGCTATGTCAATTATATCTCAAAACTGGAAGAAAAAATATAAAAAGAAATAGATTCTAATGTTGTTTATGTAAAACAATAAATTCAAATGGACTCTTCTGATTGAATTTGGATAAATTTTAATTAAAGAGGAACATTTTGGGACTGAGGCTTTGTCCAGTTATAAAGATTTGCACAGAAATCATGTAACAAATAATTGGGCATGGCATAAACTGTCTTGTTTTAACAAGACAATTTTTGGCAAACCTAAATATTTTCACAAGAATATATTTTTTTACTTGCATTAAAACATTTTTAGTATTTACTTTGTACTTATGGTCATTGACAGACTTTTGTTGAATATCCACTCCTTCAACATGTACAGTTTCTAAGGACAGTGTTGCATTTTTCTAATTGTTTCTCAGTGTCCCAGATTTAGGGAAGCAGATTTACAAAGATTTTACTTAAGTGCTGTTGTGTCACAGTTCTGGATTTAGTGCAGGCATATTTAGATGTGATCAGATCTTAACTTGTGCTAACATGTGCATGTCTTGATACTTCAAATCAACTCAGTTATATATAAAAGTAACGGGAAGAAAAATAAATTGGGACCCGGGGCTTACCTCAGAATTTATCTGACCTAAGGAAGAGAAAAGTAGTCATTTTAAAGTGTTCATTGCATCCTTTTATATCTAGGGGATGAGCATGCAGGGGCTGAAAGCTTCGTTGCCTGGAAAGAATTTAGCAGTAGTAGATCTTTTATGTATTTAGAGACATCTGTGTGTATTTCTCTGGAAGCCCATGGGAGATTTTTTGTTTGTTTGTTTGTTTTTATGGAGGCTTTGTTACGTAGCACGATTAGTTAAATCATTGGCCATTGGCAATTGATTCAACCTCTAGCCCCTCTGGGGTTGGGGATGGGACTGAAAGTTGCAACCTTCTAATCACAAGGTTGGGTCTCCAGGCAACCAGCCCGCATCCTTAGGTGCTTTCTAAAAGTCACCTCATAAACATAACAAAAGACAGCCCCCACTTCTTCACTTGGGAAATTCCAAGGGTTTTAGGAGCTCTGTGCCAGAAACTGGGATGAAGATATTTCTTATTATAAATCACAGTATTAAAGGCCATGCTCCCCAAATTCAGCTACACATTCAGTACAGTTCCCCAGCTGGAAATTTTTTTTAGGTAATTGACAAGATGGCTCTAAAATTCATATGAAATTGTAAGGGACCCACAATAGCCAAAACAACCCTGGAAAAGAAGAACAAAGTTGGAGGACTCACACATCCCTCTTTTAAAATTTAATACAAAGCAACAGTAATCAAGACAGTGTGGTACTGGCATAATGATAAAAATATAGATTAACAGAATAGATTTGAAATCCCAGAAATAAACCCACATGTCTGTGGTCAGCCATTTTTCAACAAGAGTACCAAGACCATTCACTAGGGTAAGAATGATCTTTTTACCAAATAGGACTGGGACAACTGGATATCCACATGCAAAAGAATGAATCTGGACCCCTAACTCACACCAACCACAAAAATTAACTCAGAATGGATCAAAGACCTAAAAATAAGAGCAAAACGATAAAACTCTTACAAGAAAACATAGGGATAAATCTTTATTACCTTGGATTTGGCAATAGATTCATAGATGTAACACCAAAAGCATTAGTAATAAAAGAAAAAAAACCTTAAATTGAACTTCATCAAAATTAAACACTATTGGGCTTCCCTGGTGGCGCAGTGGTTGAGAGTCCGCCTGCCGATGCAGGGGACACGGGTTCGTGCCCCGGTCCGGGAAGATCCCACATGCCGTGGAGCGGCTGGGCCCGTGAGCCATGGCCACCGAGCCTGCGCGTCTGGAGCCTGTGCTCCGCAACAGGAGAGGCCACAACAGTGAGAGGCCCGCGTACCGCAAAAAAAAAAAAAAAAAAAAATTAAACACATTTATGTTCCAAAGGACACTACCAAGAAAGTGAGAAGATAGTACACAGAATGAGAGAGAGATATTTGCAAGTCATATTATCCGGTAAAAGGAACTGGTATGTTGAACTTACAAAGAACTCTTAAAACTTAAAAATAAAAAGACAACCCAGTTTTTTTTTTCTTTTTTTTTAGTGGTGGCATTTTATTATTTTATTTTATTTCATTTCATTTCACTGTGTGACTTGCAGGATCTTAGTTCCCCAACCAGGGGTTGAACCTGTGCCCTCTACAGTTAAAGCGTGGAGTCCTAACCACTGGACAGCCGGGGAATTCTTTGCAACCCAGTTTTTAAAATGGGCAAAGGATCTGAATATGAATTTTTTCAGAGAATATACAAAATAACCAATAAGCACATGAAAAGATGCTCAACATCGTAAGTCATTAGAGAAATGCAAACCAAAACCATAATGAAATACTTCTTAATATCCGCTAATGGCTATAATCAAGAAGCAGGTAATAACAAGTGTTATTCGAACTCTCAGACGCTGCTGGTGGAAACGTAAAATGGTGCACCCACTTTGGAAAGAGGCAGTTCTTCAACCTGTGAAATGTAGAGTTACTACATGCCCCAGCAATTCTACTCCTAGACAGACTCAAAATAATTGAAAACAGGTGTTCAAATAATTATTTATACATGAAAGTTCATAGCATTATTCATAATAGTGTTATTATTATAATAAAACAGTGTTATACAATAATAGTATTATTATTCTTAATAAAAATTAGAAACAGTCCAAATGTTCATCAGCTGATAAATGGATAAGCAAATGTGGTTAGGTTATATCCATTACAGTGGAATATTATTTGGTTATAAAGGGGAATAAAGTGCTGAAACATACTTCAATTTAGAGGAACTCTCTGAAAACATTGTGCTAAGTGAAAGAAGCCAGTTACAAAAGACCACATATTACATGATTTCAGTTATATGAAATGTCCAGAATAGAACATCCGTAGGGACAAAAACTAGATTAGTGATTTTTTAGGTCTATGAGGATGGAGACCTTGTGGGTGTGATCATTAAAGGTTTTTTGTATTTTTTTTTTTTTTTGCGGTATGCGGGCCTCTCACCATCGTGGTCTCTCCCGTTGCGGAGCACAGGCTCCGGACGTGCCGGCTCAGCGGCCATGGCTCACAGGCCCAGCTGCTCCGCGGCATGTGGTATCTTCCCAGATCGAGGCACGAACCCGTGTCCCCTGCACTGGCAGGCGGACTCTCAACCACTGCGCCACCAGGGAAACCCTTGTATGCTTTTTTGAGTTGATGAAAATGTTCTAAAACTGACTGTGGTAATAGCTGCACATAAAAACCATTGAATAGTATATTTTTAGTGAATTATATGGTATGTGAATTTATCTCAAGCTGCTAAGAAATTGAAGTACATAGTCTTACTAATGACATATTCTTGCTAAAAATGTTTTACCTGAACTTAATAAAGCCTTGAGATCTAACTTCTAGTTTATAGGAAATACAGGAGAGAGATGAACAAGATAAAGAATACCGCAAGGAAGATAAATATAATATATAGGACATTTCAAGATAAATCTAGAATGTAGGACTTTTTATAGGAAAAATTGGCCTGACCTCAGTCATGAAGAAAAGTCAAGGGGTGGGCATGAGAGATTCATTTAGATGTAAATGACTTGAGGCATAACCAAATGTGATAGACATTTGGGGAATAATTAGGAAACTTGAATATGGTCAAGATATCAGATAATATTTAAAAGTTATTGTTAATGTTATTAGATTATAATAAGGATATTAAGATTATATAAGGAAATGTCCATGTTAAATACATATTAAAGGGCTTCCCTGGTGGCGCAGTGGTTGAGAGTCCGCCTGCCGATGCAGGGGACACGGGTTCGTGCCCCGGTCCAGGAATGATCCCACATGCCGCGGAGCGGCTGGGCCCGTGAACCATGGCCGCTGAGCCTGCACGTCCAGAGCCTGTGCTCCGCAACAGGAGAGGCCACAACAGTGAGAGGCCCGCGTACCACAAAAAATCAATCAATCAATCAATCAATAAATATTAAAGTATTTAGGAGTAAAATATCATGATGACTATTTTTTACCTTAAAATAAGCAACAAAAAAGGAAGCTTATATGGAAAAAAGAGTTACTAAATTTAGGTAAAAGTTGTTTTTATTATACCGGTTTCTCTGTTTCTCTGTATTTAAAAAAAAGATAAAAAATAAATAAAAATCACTCGATTACTTAAACACTACACAAATAACAAAAACATACAAATTGTTCCTGAACACAGAGGGCAGAAGAGGGAAATTTTCCAAATTTGTTATATAAAGCCAACATTATGTTGACTTCAGATCTGACATAATATGGAATTTATAAATCAGTTGTATTAATAATTGTTATGCTGAAAGCCTAAATAAAACTAACAGGTAAAATCAAGTTTGACAGAATAATATAATCATGCCTACATTCCTAGAATGAACTGTTTTTGGAATTCATCTGTGAAACTGTTTATGCCTGGCACTTTTTGGGAAAGTAGCTCTTTGATAAGATTTTCAGTTTCTTCCAGAATTATTGGCCTCAAATCAAAAGCTGTTAATCATGCTTGATGATGAAGCACTAGTGTATTCCCATTATAGATAGAGACAGGATAAGGAAATTCGCTATTGCTCTTATTATTTACCGCTATTCTGGAAGTCAGTCAAATAGACAAACAGAATGAACTAAAATACATAAATATTGGAGAGGAGGCAAAATAGTCATGATTTATACCTTGACAACCCAAGAAAATTAACTGAAAAAGAATTAGAAACTATAGTAGAGTTTAGTTAGGTTGTTAGTTATGGAACTTACATACTAAAAATCATAGTTTAATGTATTCAACAAAATTTTTTTTTCAGGCAAGTCACTTTATTTATTTATTTACATATATATGTATCTATTCTTTTTCAAATTCTTTTTGCACTTAGGTTGTTACAGAAAAAATATTTCTTGAATGTCCTTAAAAGCAATAGCTTTTAGAAAATGTAGTGAAAGAAAAGATCCCATTTACTATACCATCAAAAAAAAATAAAATACCTAGGGAAAAAACCAAGAAGGAATCTGCCAGGTCTGTTTTAAGAAAACTTTAAAACTATACTCCTGTAGGAGTATGGGCATGTAAGAAAAAAAAAAATCAGAAGACACATTTCATTCTTGGATTGGAAGGTTCAGTATTACAAACGATAAAAGTTTTTCCAAAATTAGTCCATAAATTCATTATATTCCCAATCAGAATAACAGCCAAATTCTATTTGGAACTTGACAAAAGTAATCAGAAGTTCTTCTGGAAAAATTTATGGGAATTGCCAGGAAAAACTGAAGAGTTATGAGTGTGAATAGATCCAACAGATTTTAAATGTATTAAAGAGCCATAGTAATCCAGACAATGTGACAGTTGGGACTAAAATTCAGATCTTTAGAATCTGGGCTCTAGCACATTTTTTTTTTTTAACCTTGAATTTGGAAATAATTTCAAATTTGTAAAAAGTTGCAAAAATAGAGTACAAAGAATATTCATATACTCTTTACCCATTCACCTATCATTAACGTGTACCTTATCGTTCAGCACTCTATTTTTATTTATTTATTTTTTAAAAAATATTTATTTATTTATTTTGGCTGCTCTGGGTCTTAGTTGTGGCATTTCGGATCTTTAGGTGCGGCATGCAGACTCTTAGTTGTGGCATGCATTCAGGATCTAGTTCCCCAACCAGGAATCGAACCCGGGCCCCCTGCATTGGGAGTGCAGAGTCTTACCCACTGGACCACGAGGAAGTCCCTCAGCCGTCTATTTTTAGATTGCCTCTTCTCTCTTACTCATTTATTTGTCCTGATTCCAAATGATTATTCCTTCATTTGACAAATAAAAAATTTGCTTGATTAAATATCACCAGATGTCCCTTTCTATTCATTCTCTTGTTTCTGGTTTCTTTCTTTTTTGTTTTGTAAATAAATTTATTTATTTATTTTTGGCTGCATTGGGTCCTCATTGCTGCACACAGGCTTTCTCTTGTTGGGGCGAGGAGGGGCTACTCTTCATTGTGGTGTGTGGGCTTCTCATTGGGGTGGCTTGTCTCTGTTGCAGAGCAAAGGCTAGAGGTGCGCAGGCTTCAGTAGTTGTGGCTCACAGGCTCTAGAGTGCAGGCTCAGTAGTTGTGGCGCACAGGCTTAGTTGCTTCATGGCATGTGGGATCTTCCCGGACCAGGGCTCGAACCTGTGTCCCCTGCATTGGCAGGCGAATTCTTAACCACTGTACCACCAGGGAAGTCCCTCTTGTTTCTGTTTTAAGAACCCTTTTCATTCTGATTATTTCCATTTCCTCCTCTGATATTTTTTTAAAGGGTATTGGAATATTTTAGCATATAGTCAGAGGGCTTTGTGGCTTGATTTTTATATCCTCTTCATTCCATAACTAATCATTCTAGAAAATTGTTTTCGTACTGTTTTGTGTTAAGTAGCTGAAGAATCCTTGGGAGTTAAATTGCTCATTGAGTTTACAAAACTAGCCTCCCTCTTCCTATATCATGGGATTCCAGTCTGTTGGTGGTTTTCCTGAGTCATATGGCCTCAGTACACTGAATTTAATCCTGAACTAACCTGATCTTCTTGGATTTCTTTGGTTTTCTAATTAGATTCCAAAGGTAGTTGGTCATTCAGTCTTATTCTGAAGGTAAATCTGGATATTCTGCAATGACTCTAGATCTGATTCATGATCTAGATGTGAGAGAAGGACACTTATGGCTAGCATATAACTAATCAATTGCCACCCAACAGTCCTTTGTATTTAGCATTTGTTTCATCTCTGCTTTGGTGAATGTGAAATCCATACTCTGCCAGGCGTGTGGCATCGTGCCAACCATAATAGGGATTTACCAAATGTAATTAGACCTGGCTGATACTAATCAGCCCATCATCCAGCATTTGGCAGTATCTCTTAAAGTGTATTTAAGAGAAGTTTCTTTCTAGCCCTGCAGTACATTTCTGGGTTAATTTTTAAGGTTTTTAAAAATCTATTTTGATTATCACCCTTTTGTTCCCTCTAATGGACCTTCTTATTTTCTAAGCTATAAATGATTTATTTTAAAGTTTCTTCTGTACTTGGACTTCCCTGCTGGCGCAGTGGTTAAGAATCTGCCTGCCAGTGCAGGGGACATGGGTTCTATCCCTGGTCCGGGAAGATCCCACATGTCCTGGAACAACTAAGCCTGTGCACCACAACTACTGAGCCTGCGTTCTGGAGCCCGTGAGCCACAACTACTGAGCCCACGCTCCACAATTTCTGAAGCCCGTGTGCTTTAGGGCCTGTGCTCCACAACAAGAGAAGCCACCACAATGAGAAGCCCGCGTGCTGCAATGAAGACCCAACACAACCAAAAAATAAATTAAAAAAAAAAAAAGTTTCTTCTGTACTTACCAGACCTCTTCTGAAGAACTTAGCCTCTGATTGATACAGTATGGAAGTAATGAGTAGATTCTCTTAACTCTTTAATTCAGACTACTTTTCTGAGGAATTGAAAGGAAATATTGAGCTAAAAAAGATAAGAAATAGGAACATAGTGGATTAATATTGCTCTTAGTACCTTTGGCACTCTATTTTCTCTCTCTGTAGCAAAAGCTTCTGAGCAGAATCTCCAGAGGAAAGGTGACATATTGAGGAGATGGTAGAAATTAAAATAATAAAGCATTGGGGAGTGAGAAAGAATAGGTGCAAAAGAATAAATGTGTAGGTTAATGTTTTGGTCACCACAGAATAAAATACAGTTCATTAGTATGGTCTATAGCAGGTAGGTTAAAATTGAATATTAAAAGCATTGTACTGAATTTCTAGTAGATTGTGTGTGTGTGTGTGTGTGTGTGTGTCTTAAAGAGCTACTATGTTTCTTTTCCTGATTACTGCTTTGTTTAAACATCTTATTGGGCTGTAACTTGCATAATGTATTCAAGAATTCACCCATTTAAAGTATAACTTCAGTGCTTTTTTAACATGTACTTCATTCTTTTTTTTATGACCAAATAATATTCCATCGTATGGATTACATACCATTTTATTTATCCGTTCTTCAGTGTATGGAAATTTAGGTCGTTTCCACTTTCTGGCTATTATGAGTAATGCTGCTATAAATATTTGTGTACAAGTTTTTGTGCAGATATATGTTTTCATACTTCTTGGATAGATATCTAGGAGTAGAATTGCTGGGTCACATGGTAACTATACTTAACATTTTGAGCATCTCTCAGACTGTTTTCCAATTTGAACCATTTTACATTTCCACCAGCAGTGCATAGGGTTCAAATATCTCCACATCCTGGCCAATACTTATTGTTATCTCCCTTTTTGATTATAGACACCTTAGCAAGTATGAAGAGGTATCTCATTGTGGTTTTGATTTGCATTTCCATAATGGTTTATGACATAGAGCATTTAAATGTGTTTTTTTTTAGCTAATTGGTTTGAACAAGCCTTTTATTAAGGAAGTTGTATTTTGTAATGAAATTAACATTTTTTTCCCCCATGGGAGTCAAAAGCCCAGATTTTAGTCTTGCTTTTTATATCTGTTTAGAGGTTTTTTGACCTTGGATGGGACCTTTATCTTTTAAATGCCTTTAATTTTCTGCCTTAACAGAGTGGCTATAAGGATCAGTTGAAATAAATTAGTGAGAAAAGTTTTTGTCAGCTGGAGGGGATAACCACTCCCTATAACTCATTGTTCTCTGATGATATAATTATTCAGGCAGGGAAGAACATTCATAATGAAGAGCATCATAAAGGAGACCTCTGTGGTTTTGCCTTCTTGCCTTTCTGTCATCTGTAGCACCAACTTGGCCACAAGGAGTTAAGCTAAACTGATGTGAATAGCAGCCTCTTGAGTTGAAGTTAAATTCATTCCTGGAGGATGGTGTAAATGAACTCATTGAAATTATTGCTATAAATTAATAACATTATCTTTCTCATCCACTTACTTGTATACAACATTGGTAGTATGTTTTTCTATACTTTCTTGCAGAACTTACGCTGTCCGTTGAATGAAGAGGTAATTGACCAAGCCAGGAAAATATTCCCTTCAGTGATAAAATACATTGTAGAAATGACTGTATGGGAAGAGGAAAAAGAACTGCCTCCTCAACTCCAGATAAGGTGGGGGATTTTTTAAAAGGGAGAAGTTTTCATGATGGTTATTTATATTGCAAAACGGGTGTTTGAAAAATGTCTTTGTTGTTATTTACTGCTTTAACTTAACTATCATTATGAAGATTTTATAGAGAATTGCCTCATTGAAATACTTCCAAAATGCCCATTTATATGAGATGGTCTCTTAAGACACTATACAGAAGTTAAGCCAAAGGAAGAGCCTAATCAGGAGCTTCAGATTTTTAAGAAAACACATTTTGGGGGTCTTGTTCTAAATGATTTACAAGGTCCTAGCAGCCATTCATCCCAGTAGGGAGTAAATTGCCCAGTGTGATACTGGCCTGGACCAACTTCCAGGTTCTCTGAGAGGTTTGTGAACAAAGGTGGGGACTTCGGAATACTGTGTCTCCCTTTAGTCCAAGTCTTTAGCTATTTTCTTGATCAGAAGTTTTGATGGGGGCCACATTCACAGAAAAATAGACGAGATGAAAAGGCAGAGGGCTATGTACCAGATGAAGGAACAAGATAAAACCCCAGAAAAACAACTAAATGAAGTGGAGATAGGCAACCTTCCAGAAAAAGAATTCAGAATAATGATAGTGAAGGTGATCCAAGACCTTGGGAAAAGAATGGAGGCAGAGATCGAGAAGATGCAAGAAATGTTTAACGAAGACCTAGAAGAATTAAAGAACAGATAAAAAGAGATGAACAATACAATAACTGAAATGAAAACTACACTAGAAGGAATCAATAACAGAATAAGTGAGGCAGAAGAACAGATAAGTGACCTGGAAGACAGAATGGTGGAATTCACTGCTGCGGAACAGAATAAAGAAAAAAGAATGAAAAGAAATGAAGACAACCTAAGAGACCTCTGGGACAACATTGAACGCAACAACATTTGCATTATAGGGGTCCCAGAAGGAGAAGAGAGAGAGAAAGGACCCGAGAAAATATTTGAAGAGATTATAGTCAAAAACTTCCCTAACATGGGAAAGGAAAGAGCCACCCAAGTCCAGGAAAGGCAGAGAGTCCCATACAGGATAAACCCAAGGAGAAACACACTGAGACACATAGTAATCAAATTGGCAAAAATTAAAGACAAAGAAAAATTATTGGAAGCAGCAAGGGAAAAACAACAAATAACATACAAGGGAATTCCTATAAGGTTAACAGCTGATTTCTCAGCAGAAACTGTACAAGCCAGAAGGGAGTGGCATGATATACTTAAAGTGATGAAAGGGAAGAACCTACAACCAAGATTACTCTACCCAGCAAGGATCTCATTCACATTTGATGGAGAAATCAAAAGCTTTACAGACAAGCAAAAGCTAAGAGAATTCAGCACCAACAAATCAGCTCTACAACAAATGCTAAAGGAACTTTTCTCTAAGTGGGAAACACAAGAGAAGAAAAGGACCTACAAAAACAAACCCAAAACAATTAAGAAAATGGTCATAGGAACATGCATATCAATAATTACCTTAAATGTGAATGGATTAAATACTACAACCAAAAGACACAGGCTCGCTGAATGGATACAAAAACAAGACCCATACATATGCTGTCTACAAGAACCCACTTCAGACCTAGGGACACATACAGACTGAAAGTGAGGGGATGGAAAAAGATACTCCATGCAAATGGAAATCTAAAGAAAGCTGGAGTAGCAATACTCATATCAGATAAAATAGACTTTAAAATAAAGAATGTTACAAGAGACAAGGAAGACCACTACATAATGATCAAGGGATCGATCCAAGAAGAAGATATAACAATTATAAATATATATGCATCCAACATAGGAGCACCTCAATACTTAAGGCAACTGCTAACAGCTCTAAAAGAGGAAATCGACAGTAACACAATAATAGTGGGGGATTTTAACACCTCATTAACACCAATGGACAGGCCATTCAAACAGAAAATTAATAAGGAAACCCAAGCTTTAAATGACACAATAGACCAGATAGATTTAATAGACATCCAAAATCATATTAGCAAATTCCATCCAAAAACAGCAGATTACACTTTCTTCTCAAGGGCGCATGGAACATTCTCCAGGATAGATCACATCTTGGGTCACAAATCAAGCCTAAATAAATTTAAGAAAATTGAAATCATATCAAGCATCTTTTCTGACCACAATGCTATGAGATTAGAAATCAGTTACAGGGGAAAAAAACGTAAAAAGCACAAACACATGGAGGCTAAACACTACGTTTCTAAATAACCAAGAGATCACTGAGGAAATCAAAGAGGAAATCAAAAAATACCTAGAGACAAGTGACAATGAAAACACGATGATCCAAAACCTATGGGAGGCAGCAAAAGCAGTTCTAAGAGGGAAGTTTATAGCTATACAAGCCTACCTCAAAAACAAGTAACAATCTAACATTACACCTAAAGGAGCTAAAGAAAGAAGAACAAACCAAACCCAAAGTTAGCAGAAGGAAAGAAATCATAAAGATCAGAGCAGAAATAAATGAAATAGAAACAAAGAAAACAGTAGCAAAAATCAATAGAACTAAAAGCTGGTTCTTTGAGAAGATAAACAAAATTGATAAACCATTAGCCAGACTCATCAAGAAAAAGAGGGAGAGGACTCAAATCAATAAAATTAGAAATGACAAAGGAGAAATCACAACTGACATGGCAGAAATACAAAGAATTATAAGAGATTACGACAAACAACTATGCCAATAAAATAGACAACCTAGAAGAAATGGACAAATTCTTAGAAAGGTATAACCTTCCAAAACTGAACCAGGAAGAAATAGAAAATATGAACAGACCGATCACAAGTAATGAAGTTGAAACTGTGATTAAAAATCTTCTAACAAACGTCCAGGACCAGATGGTTTCACACGTGAATTTTGTCAAACATTTAGAGAAGAGCTAACACCCATCCTTCTCAAACTCTTCCAAAAAATAGCAGAGGAAGGAGAGCTCCAAAACTCATTCTGTGAGGCCACCATCACCCTGGTACCAAAACCAGACAAAGATACTACAGAAAAAGAAAATTACAGACCAATATCACTGATGAATATAGATGCAAAAATCCTCAACAAAATACTAGCAAACAGAATCCAAAAACACATAAAAAGGATCATACACCACGATCAAGTGGGATTTATCCCAGGGATGCAAGGATACTTCAATATATGCAAATTAATCAATGTGATACAGCATATTAGCAAATTGAAGAATAAAAACCATATGATCATCTCAATAGATGCAGAAAAAGCTTGTGACAAAATTCAACACCCATTTATGATAAATACTCTCCAGAAAGTGGGCATAGAGGGAACTACCTCAACATAATAAAGGCCATATATGACAAACCCAGAGCAAACATCATTCTCAATGGTGAAAAACTGAAAGCATTTCCTCTAAGATGAGGAATGAGACAAGGATGTCCACCCTCACCACTATTATTCAACATAGTTTTGGAAGTCCTAGCCAAGGCAATCAGAGAAGAAAAAGAAATAAAAGCAATACAAATTGGAAAAGAAGAAGTAAAACTGTCACCGTCACCGTTTGCAGATGACATGATAGTATACATAGAGAATCCTAAAGATGCCACCAGAAAACTATTAGAGCTAATTAATGTATTTGCTAAAGTTGCAGGATACAACATTAATGCACAGAAATCTCTTGCATTCGTATACACATCATCCTATACAATGATTTTTCATCATTCCTTCAGATGATGAAAAATCTGAAAGAGAAATTAAGAAACACTCCCATTTACCATTGCAACAAAAAGAATAAAATACCTAGGAATAAACTGACCTAGGGAGACAAAAGACCTGTATGCAGAAAACTAAAAGGCACTGTTGAAAGAAATTAAAGATGATACCAACAGATGGAGAGATATTCCATGTTCTTGGATTGGAAGAATCAATACTGTGAAAATGACTATACTACCCAAAGCAATCTACAGATTCAATGCAATCCTTGTAAAATTACCAATGGCATTTTTTACAGAACTAGAACAAAAAACCTTAAATTTTGTATGGAGACACAGAAGACCCCAAATAGCCAAAGCAGTCTTGAGGGGAAAAAAGCAGAGCTGGAGGAATCAGGCTCCCTGACTTCAGACTAGACTACAAAGCTACAGTAGTCAAGACAATATGGTACTGGCACAAAAACAGAAACGTAGATCAATGAAACAGGATAGAAAGCCCAGAGATAAACCCATGCACCTATTGTCAACTAATCTATGACAAAGGAGGCAAGGATATACAATGGAGAAAAGAGAGTCTCTTCAATAAGTTGTACTGGGGAAACTGGACAGCTACATGTAAAAGAATGAAATTAGAACACTCCCTAACACCATTACCAAAATTAAACTCAAAATGTATTTGAGACCTAAATGTAAGACTGGACACTGTAAAACTCTTAGAGGAAAACATAGGAAGAACACTCTTTGGTATAAATCACAGCGAGATCTTTTTTGATCCACCTCCTAGAGTAATGGAAATAAAAACAAAAATAAACAAATGGGACCTAATGAAACTTAAAAGCTTTTGCAAAGCAAAGGAAACTACACACAAGTCGAAAAGACAACCCTCAGAATGGGAAAACATACTCGTAGACAAATCAACAGACAAGGGATTAATCTCCAACATATATAAACAGCTCATGCAGCTCAATATTAAAAAAACAAACAACCCAATCAAAAAATGGGCAGAAGACCTAAATAGACATTTCTCCAAAGAGGACATACAGGTGGCTAAGAAGCACGTGAAAAGCTGCTCAACATCACTAATCATTAGAGAAATGCAAATCCAAACTACAATGAGGTATCACCTCACACCAGTCAGAATGGGCATCATCAGAAAATCTACAAACAACAAATGCTGGAGAGGGTGTGGAGAAAAGGGGGCCCTCTTGCACTGTTGGTGGGAATGTAAATTGATCCAGCCACTATGGAGAACAGTATGGAGGTTCATTAAAAAACTGAAAATAGAATTACCATATGACCCAGCAATCCCACTAGTGGGCATATACCCAGAGAAAACCATAATTCAAAAAGACACATGCGCCCCAATGTTCATTGCTGCACTATTTCCAGTAGCCAGCTTATGGAAGCAACCTAAATGCCCATCGACAGACGAATGGATAAAGAAGATGTGGTACCTGTATGCAATGGAATATTACTCAGCTATAAAAAGGAACGAAATTGGGTCATTTGTGGAGACATGGGTGAATCAAGAGACTGTCATAGAGAGTGAAGTAAGTCAGAAAGAGAAAAACAAATAGGGTATATTAACGCATAACTGTAGAACCTAGAAAAATGATAGAGATGAACCGGTTTGCAGGGCAAAAATAGAGACAGAGATGTAGAGAACAAACGTATGGACACCAAGGGGGGAAAGCAGCTGGGAGTGGGGGAATGGTGTGGTGAATTGGGAGATTGGGATTGACATGTATTCACTGATGTGTATAAAATGGATGACTAATAAGAACTTGCTGTATAAAAAATAAAATTTAATTTAAAAAAAAAAGAAAAGAAAAAGAAAAAAATATATTTTGATGGGGGTTCCCTTGTGGTGCAGTGGTTAACAATCCACCTGCCAATGCAGGGGACATGGATGTGAGCCCTGGTCCAGGAAGATCCCACATGCCGTGGAGCAACTAAGCCCATGTGCCACAACTACTGAGCCTGCACTTTATTTTTTTTTATTTTTATTTTTTGGTATGCTGGCCTCTCACTGTTGTGGCCTCTGCCGTTGTGGAGCACAGGCTCCGGACGCGCAGGCTCAGCGGCCACGGCTCAGGGGCCAGCCGCTCCACGGCACGTGGGATCTTCCCAGACCGGGGCATGAACCCATGTCCCCTGCATCGGCAGGTGGACTCTCAACCACTGCGCCACCAGGGAAGCCCTGAGCCTGCAGTTGAGATCCCATGTTCCACAACTACTGAAGCCCGTGCGCCTAGAGCCCATGCACTGGAACAAGAGAAGCTGACGCAATGAGAAGCCTGCACACTGCACCAAAGACCCAACGCAGCCAAATTAATTAATTAAAAAAAATTTAAAATATTTGATGGTAGGAATAAGGAGATAGCCCTTTGCCCTGTGCTTTGGGATCTAGATTTATTTCAGGTGTAGGGATTTAACAGTTTTTTGTGGTTTTTTTTCGGTACGCGGGCCTCTCACTGTTGTGGACTCTCACGTTGCGGAGCACAGGCTCTGGACGTGCAGGCTCAGCGGCCATGGCTCACGGGCCCAGCCGCTCCACGGCATGTGGGATCTTTCCAGACTGGGGCATGAACCCATGTCCCCTGCATCAGCAGGCGGACTCTCAACCACTTCGCCACCAGGGAAGCCCCAACAGTTATTTTTTTAAAAGTTTATTTATTATTTATTTTTGTCTGCATTGGGTCTTCGTTGCCACCTGCGGGCTTTCTCCAGTTGCAGCGAGCAGGGGCTGCTCTTCGTTGAGGTGCACGGGGGCTGCTCTTCATTGTGGTGCGTGGGCTTCTCATTGCAGTGGCTTGTCTTTGTTGTGGAGCACAGACTCTAGACGCATGGGCTTCAGTAGTTGTGGCTTGCGGACTCCGTAGTTGTGGCTCGTGGGTTCTAGAGCGCAGCCTCAGTAGTTGTGGCACACGGGCTTAGTTGCTCTGTGGCATGTGGGATCTTCCCGTACCAGGGCTCGAACCCACGTCCCCTGCATTGGCAGGCAGATTCTTAACCACTGCGCCACAAGGTAATTCCCTTAACAGTTTTTTTTAGCTAAAACCCAGCAATTTCTAACAACCATATGTCTTTTAGTGACAGTAATATTTGCTCTTAATTTACAAATGCAAAAGAGAATTCTAGACCTGATATGAAATACAGTTTGGGGCTTGTAGGAATTTTTCTACCTGAGTAATATTAGGAGTATCACAAACCTAAGTACAGTTTTTTTAGTTTATTGGGTGTATTTGTATTATTCTATGAGAGAGAAATAAGAATTTCAATTTTTAAAAACATTAAATGTATTGTTTTGACTTTTGCTGGGCCATAAACTGTTTATAAAAATAACGATCATCAGAGATTGTGTCCACAAAGGTTTTAATTTCAGATATTTTGATAGCATCAGTTAAATGCTTTAAGAAACTTTGTGTTGGTAAACATAATATTAGCAATATGCCTGTCTAAAAAGGGTGGGTTGCTTGAGTGTGGTCATGTATGTAGACTGCACTGGACTTCAAATTCACAGATCTGAGTTCTAATTCTCACTGCTTATTGGCTTTGGGGGACCATAGAGAAGTCTTTTTGAGCCTCTATTTCCTAAGGTATAAGAGGCCTGAGAAAAGCTGCCTCTTAGAGTTATGAGGATCAATTGAGTATTTAGTGAAAGGTTATTATAAACTGTTTAAAACTGATAATAACTTCTGACATTTGTGTAGCCCATGACAGCCATTTTCACGTATTTTATAAGATCCTCACACCACTCTCAAATGTAGATATTATACTCTTCTTAGAGGTGGAAAAGCTACTGTCATCTCAGCAAGATTAAATGCTTAAGTGATTTGTCTAAGGCCTCTCAGTCAAATGGTAGTTCTGGCACTTTAAATCTATATACCTTTTTAAAAAAAACTTAAATGTGCTATAAAACCAGTATCACTTAAAATAAATAGAAGGTAAAAACAAAAATAAGTTAAATAAAAACTAAATGTTAATAAAATCTGTCTGTCGTTGCCTGCTTGAAGGTTCTGAGCCTGAGGCCTGTCTCCTTTTGTCAAAGTGGGAGATTAGCAAGATTTAAGAATGGTGTTAAAGACATACTGCCACTTACTGAGAATAATATTTTAATTCTGAAAGTTAGAAAAATTGGGGGACAAACATCGAAAAGGTAATACTTTTGTCAGGGTTTTTAAATTTTATGGCACTGTACCACTTAAAATCACCTCCTATACTAGTATTACAGAGGTACTTTCCCATACGTAGGAAACTACATGGTGCTGCTTCATCACATGGCATATATTATTTTAGCCTGTATTTCGTGTTTTCCTTTGTTTATTTGTTGCAGTGTCTGAATATATATCTTTTTTTTAAAACAGAGAGAAAAATGATAGCTACTACTGTGTCCTTTTCAATGATGAACACCATTCATATGACCATGTCATATACAGTCTACAAAGAGCTCTTGACTGTGAGCTCGCAGAGGCACAGTTGCACACCACTGCCATAGACAAAGAGGTTCGTGAGTGTCATTTGAATTATTATGCTGTCTTCATCAGCTTCCTGGAAATTGGGTGTTGACTGGCCCTTGCCAAGTGCCTTAGTATTGTGTTAGGTACAACCACCCTCTTCATTTATCCTTTATAGCCTAAGTAAATTGGTTGAAACTTGATTTTTCTGTGTGTGTTTAACAGTTTAAGATGACTAATTTTTCTCTTTTGTTCTAAATAATTAGAAAGTTACTGAATATACTTGGCAAAGAGTAGTTAAGAATGTCAGCTCGGGCTTCCCTGGTGGCGCAGTGGTTGAGAGTCTGCCTGCCGATGCAGGGGACGCAGGTTCGTGCCCCGGTCCGGGAAGATCCCACATACCACGGAGCGGCTGGGCCTGTGAGCCATGGCCGCTGAGCCTGTGCATCCGGAGCCTGTGCTCCGCAATGGGAGGGGCCACAACAGTGAGAGGCCCGTGTACCGCCAAAAAAAAAAGAAAAAGAATGTCAGCTCAACCTCAGTCTGTTTCTATAATTATTGAATGAATGAATAAATGCATGAATTATGAGAAGTTGGTTAGTTAACATCATCTATTAAAACTATTTTTAGAATAATATTGATAGCATGGCTCAACTTTTATTTAACACCCATCCAAAGCAAAATGTGTTCTTCGGGTATGCAGAAGGAACATTAACCTAATCCCTACCCTCAAGAGGAGGGTAAGATGGTAGAAGAAACATCATGGCACTAGTAATTAGCATTGTGATTCTAGGACTTGAGGAATCAATATCCTGGCCATACCTCTAACCCACTAGTGGACCAAAAGTGTGATATGGAACACATGATGAAGAATTTTAAGTTTACTCATGAAAACTATCTAAGACATATAATAGGAGTTTAGTAAACCTAACTTATTATTATCTGATAGAAATAGAATATACTACAATAAGTAAATAATTGACATTCTTGCCAAGCAGGAAATCTAGAATCCTAAAGTATAGATACTCTCCACTAGTGGTATTGAAAGTTCTGAAGCTACATAAAGCTGCTAAACATTTATGTTTATCTTCTAGGTATTGTCAATCTTAGGACTTTTAGGCAGTCAACAAATGATTGATAATTGAGAGCTTATTGGGTCTTTGGGCTTTATATTACTTATTGATTGGGATTGTCAATCTACTACCACCTAATTCTCATGTTTGTCTATAATTAGGGCCGTCGGGCTGTTAAAGCAGGTGCTTTTGCTGCTTGCCAGGAAGCAAAGGAAGATATAAAGGTAATTTTCTGAATTAGAGTCAAAGAGAGAATTTTAAGAGGAATGCACATTACAAGAGCCCAAGTAAAACAATTATATTGTTGAAGTGGTTTGACATCCTAAGTAAAGATAAGATTGGAACATTTAGACTCAGAGATTTGGAACTGCAACAGTTATATGATTTCTTTTTTTGAAGAGTAGATTACTTAGTTACAACAAAAATTTTAAAACTAGTTTGTTTTTAATATTCCTTTCATTTCTAGAGTCATTCAGAAAATGTCTCTCAACATCCACTTCATGTAGAAGTATTACACTCTGAGGTTATGGCTCATCAGAAATTTGCTTTGCGTCTGGGGTCCTGGATGAATAAAATTATGAGCTATTCAAGTAAGTATATAGCCTATTTTTCTTATTTTTCATAAACTATTGTCTTTTTAAATAGCCACAAATGTCATTGAGTATAAAATAAAATGGTTTTTGTTTGTTTTTATACATTTTGCTTATTTTCAGGATTGCATTTCAGATGCTGTGAATAATGTTTCATTGGCTCTTGATTCTTTGATATTGACAGAATAATTCTTGATATCAAGTGTAGGATGATTACTGTTAGTTTTTTCATATGTTATTATAGGAAATGTACTTTTGGGAGAAAATACTCTAAGAATAAAAATTATATGACTTTTTTTGTTTGTAGGTGACTTCAGACAGATCTTTTGCCAAGCATGCCTTAGAGAAGAACCTGGCTCTGAGAATCCCTGTCTCATAAGCAGGTTAATGCTTTGGGATGCAAAGCTTTATAAAGGTAGGTAGATCTTTACTTGTGCTTCTTGCCATGAAGCAGAGGAATATTATGACCTTAAAGTGGAGTTTAATCTCTTTTGTTTATTAAATCAGTGAACTTGATAAGATATTATACTTTGAAGGTGAGGTTAACCAATCAATATGTATTCTGTGTTAAAACCCCGGGATATTGCCTTTTAATTATAGTGCCTTTTCATTTACTCAGAACCAGTAAAAAGAGTATGTATGCATTCATGCAGTAGTGCCACTATAAAAGTTATGTTAATTTTCATTTTTAAAATTTAAATGAAGAACCAAAAGTAAAAGGTGAGAGAAAGGTTAAAGGGGATGGAGAAGGGAAAGTACAGAGTAAGAGTAGTCTTTAGTGAAACAGAATGAAAAGGAATGGAGAAAGGTGGGAGAAGTAGGATGAAGTAAGTACAGGAGTGAGAGGGGTACAGAAAAAGAGGGGAAAGGCATTACATGTATGTATTTTAAATTCTAGCTATTAAATATTAATGCAATAAATGCCACTAACATTTGAGTCCTTGAGGTCTATTAGCATGTGAAATATTTTTATAATATTCTGCCACTACTAATAGCTGGAATGTTTTTTTTGCCTTGGTGATACTCCTCCCACCTCCCTAAAAAATGATGTATAGGTGCCCGTAAGATCCTTCACGAATTGATCTTCAGCAGTTTTTTTATGGAGATGGAATACAAAAAATTCTTTGCTATGGAATTTGTGAAGGTAATTGCTCTTTATAAATAGATATCAATAAATAGAAATAGAAAACCATTTTTGTAAGTGAAATAATGGAAACAAAGGGGATAATTATGAAGCAAGAATTTAATTTTATAGTTCATTTCTTTGTCAAAAAGTTCATTTATTTTCACGTTTGGTAGTATGGAAACAGTAGTCTGAGAGAGGAGATAGGTGGAAAATGACCCATTGTTTGCCTAGAAAAAGCAGTAGGAAGTTATCACATTCATGAATACATTTATCTTTTCTAATCATTTGTTAGTAAAATTATAACAAGAGCAGTGACTAGCTGAAAGGCATAGCAGGGAAAAGGAACAGATATACATGCTAAAAGGAGGCAGATATCTGATGGGCAAGAGTTATACTTAACTATTTGAGGCTAGAATATAAAGATAAATCTTATAGCTTTTTAATATTGTTTTATTGATCTATTGTATATCCCTTATATTGTTATATTTTTTGTCTCTCTCTCTCTCAAGTTAGACTAGTTAGAACATGTACTTCTTTAACCTTCTGCTTTGCCTTATACAGAGGTATCCAGTAAATACTTGTTAGTTTACTCTGATTTTGAGTGGCAGGAAATTCTGTAAAACTTAGGACAGAGGTAGACCCAGGATGGAATTGGAAGCAGAGAGTGAAATAATGATTGTCATAGGCAAATGATACTATGGGATAAGATACCTGTACTTCCTGGATTTTATAAGTAGATTGTTAAAAGCAACTAAGACATTTGGTTTCTTTAAAGGTGATGACAACTCAAATTATCAACTCTATTCTTCTAAAACTCATTAGAGATAGAATATTGGACCATATCTGTGATCTGAAATGAAGTTTTTTCCTTATACAACAGCAGTTCTCCCTCCTTATATGATGTTTTTCTGTATACCATGGTTACCTCTTAAACTTTGTATGAATTTTAATGGTTGAAATTAAATATGTAGGTCAGGGATCTAACACTGTGCTTACATATAATAGATGCTTGATGCATGACTGGATGTATTATTATTTTTGTTCTCCCAAGATATCAGGATTGATTTTCAGCTGGTATGCACCAGTATGTATAAGAAGTTATGTACAGCCAGCATCCATTCTGTTTAAGGCTGGGTTGAATCTGATGGTTGGTTTTCTGGGTCATATCAGCTTTTAAATACTTTCAGTATAGTCCCTGCCCTATTCCATTGGGGTAAAATCTGCTAAAAATTGCCCCAGATTCTGTTTGAGAAAGTATATACTACACCTTTGCAGTCCTCTGTGATTTTTTACGTGTGTGTGTGTGTGTGTGTGTGTGTGTGTGTGTTTGTTGTGTTTTTTAAAAATAGTTCTCAGTATCCAACTATGCTAGTTTGGGTAGCTGAATTCATATTCAGTCTTTTGTTATTCTCTAGTAAATTTTTGTTGACCATAGTATCTCCCCTTAATAAATAGGAGTTATACTACTTGCCATTTTATACATAGGAACAAATATAGCAGCTGTTAAAATTGGGATTTTAAAAGTTTTCAGTACTTATTTATAATTGCTTCTCCACTTATTGTTTTATCTTCCAGTATTATAAGCAGCTACAGAAAGACTATATCAGTGATGATCATGACAGAAGTATCTCTATAACTGCACTCTCAGTTCAGATGTTTACTGTTCCTACTTTGGTATGTATTAATTAGTCTTGGCAATCTTTCTAAGTAATATTTATTTTATTATTTAAGAATTTTAGTTAGTGTTGAATTGAATTAAAACAATTTCTGAGTCACTATGCTGGTCTAATTACACGTGGAAAATTGAATAATGCTTCAGTGGTATCTGCACGTGAAAATGCTTTAATGATACCCAAGGGCTAGGTAATTTGTGGAGTGGGAGTGATGGCACTACCTTGGTCCAAAAGTGCTTATTCCTGCAGGTGAAACCTAGGGATGGTTTCTCAGTGTCTAGAGTAACTTAGGAACAGTGTCTTTTTAATACCAAAAATTTTTTTGTGTGCTATTCTCTTGTTCTTTAGGTTTTTTTTTTTTAAATCATTGTTAGGGTGGGGGAATAGAGTAAGACAAAACAAAACAGGAGGAGAGTATAACTGTTGAGCATTTGCATGAGATGGAGCTGCATAGGCCTGGGAGGAGGAGGGTGGAGGATTCTGCTTCCTTTTTATCCTGCTACTTTTCCTGTTTCTTCTGGAAAGTTCCTACTTTCTCTTTTCAAAGGCCAGAGAAAAGAATGGGGAAGAGAAATTGGATTGCGATTAAGGGGGAGATGTCAGAATAGAAAATATATATGACAGAAGCCTGAAGTATATCTGTTTGTTCTGCTTTGCTCACTGTGTGATTAACAGTGGTAAACATTCATGTAAATGAATGTTACACAGATACTGTGTAACCTGTGTAATGGGCTTGGGGTGTTCAGACAGGTGTTTTCTAGTTGCTGAGGAGTAGGGAATTTTTACTTTTAGAAAATAATTTCTCAGAAATTGCTATCCTGTGAGACTAAGGAGTATGTTTGATGCTCAACAAACATTTATTCAAAATGATTTACCAACCAAATGAATAAATAAGTAAAGTCCATACTATAATGAGTTAATACTAAAGACAATATTCTTCACATGTTCTGCAGGCTCGACATCTTATTGAAGAGCAAAATGTTATCTCTGTCATCACTGAAACTCTGCTGGAAGTTTTGCCTGAGTACTTGGATAGGAACAATAAATTCAACTTCCAGGGTTATAGCCAGGACAAATTGGGAAGAGTATATGCAGTAATATGTGATCTAAAGTAAGTTGTTCGAGTAAAAAGGTGAGGGTACCTGTTAAACACAGTTGTGTTTATTCTGTCCTATATATAAACATCTGATCCTTTTGGTTATCTTGGAATCTTTATAATGATGGCAAGGACAAAGAACTGTTACTGTGATGTCAATAAATGTTTTAAGTGAAGGCTTCTTATAGAGTTAAAATCAGGTCAGTAAAGAAGGTACTGAGGAAGGGCCTCTCACAGGAACTTAGGGTCTCTTGGGGTCACCAAATGAATCTCCATCATGGTCACCATGCCTTCCACTCACTTCCACTCATGTATTTTGGTTCTGCCCCTCTTGCATAGTCTCTTTGTGCTTAGTTTCAGATGATCTTGTTGATGTGAATTTTTTTAACTCCTTTTTCATACATATGACCAAGTATTCATCAGGGGTTTCTTAAGTTTTTCTCCCTGAAGAAATGGAGTTTCCTTTTAAAGTAAAGTTGGAATCATATGATAGGTCACATTTGGGATCATTGGACCTAAAAGGAAATAAATTTCTAATTTTTTTAGAAATAGATGGTGACTACTATAAGGATTATGCTGTATAAAGTATTCAATAAATCATAAACTTAATTATTTTAAGAATATATTAAGACAAAATGTTTCATTTAGTTCACTATTAAAAAAAGAGCTCTAAGATATATATGATTACTTATTCTAGTCCCTACGTGAATAAAATCATTCTAATTTTGTCCACTTCTTCTAGTGACCATGTAAAGTATAGAGAGCTGGAAACAAGTTTCTAAACCAACCTAGAAATAGTTTACTCTAGTTAGAAAAATACATTTGACAGATTTCTGGAACTATGCATTGGATCCTTGATATTACTCAGAAAAATGTTTCCAGACCCTTTCAAATTCTGCAATTTCTAAACATGATTATGACATGTAATTCTTTCTTTAAAGTTCAGTAAATAGTTATGTTATCATATCTTCAGTACAAGTTGAGATGGTGATGAGTTCAGTAGTGAATTGCCATTTAGCCAGTGTGATTCACAAATTATGCATAATTTACAATATGCAAAACAAACAAAAAATATACAAAAACTCCAAATGGCAGTACTTAAAGTTTAGTGTTAAATCAGTGTATTTATCATTCCTTTGGTCTACTGTATAGGAAAAATCTCTTTCTGTGGTTCTCATTACTCTGAAGTATTCTTATAACAGTTATTTTTCTATCCAGAGAAGTGCATAATCACATCATTGTTTTGTCTTATTTTATTTTGTGGATCTCTGACTATAATTATTCTCTGTGGTAAATAATTTAGAGTTAATGCATCCCTAGATACTTACCCCTATGGTAAAACTTTAGGGTCCCTGGTTGGGAAGGTAATTTTAAAGTTTTCCCACTCATCTGATGCTCACAACTGCTCTCCTACATCCTTACATAAGTAGAGATATCTCTAATGACAAGGAGAAGGGAAAATTAATGTCTTTTGAGGACCTGCTTAGCAGATATTGTGTTAGACTTCTCGTGTAATTCACTCTCACAAGGGTCCTATGTTATTTATTAGTAACTGCTATGTGCTAAGAAGCTTTACTTATTTTACTTCATTTTATTCTTGCAACATTCTCATAAGGTAGGTGATATCTTTATTTGTAGATTATAATTATTTGCCTAAGGTCACAAAACTAGTAAGTGGCAGAATTTGGATTTGAGCCTAACGCTATTTATCTGTAATACTCATGTTCCTTTCACTACATTATGTAGCTTCACAGACTACATAAACAACAACAAAGCCTTCTCTGAAACCTGGCCTAAAGCACCAATCAGATATACCCTTCATTTAACAAATAATTACTGAACCCCATTTCTCAGTCTCTCATTCTAGAAATTTTGTAGTCATTCTTATTATTTCCCCATATACTTACTCATTCACCACTTCTTCCTGAAGCCCTGCTTATTTTTAAATCAGTTAGAAATAACCACAAATACTTAACGCCTTTTAACTGTTTCTAGAATAAAGGACAGATTCTTCCAGAATTTGTAGCTCTTCATAGTCTCACTTTATATACTACTTATCTGACTGTACCTCAGCATGAAATAAGTTTATTGGTCCTAGCAGAAGCTCTGTTCAGCCTGCCTCAGGAAATTTTCATTCTCTCAAAGCAGTGCATTCTAACCCTTGAGTAGCCCCTTCCAACTTTTAGAAAGTTTATTTTATATTGAAATCTGTCTTTGTAGCTTTCATTATGTGGCTCTAGCTCACCCTTTGTCCATTCAGAGCAACTCAGTGCTCATTTAACTTGACGTATTTGAAGACAGCAGGCATATCTGACAACTCTTTTTTATGTTAAGTTGCATCATTTTCTTTAAATATACCCATTTCATATTTAAAATTCCTTCTACATTATTGTCCTTCTCTACTGAAGCTGTTTTAGTTGACTGTGTACCACTTAAGGTATGTATATGCCAAGAAATGAACACAGTACTCTGAGGTCTGTGTAGTAGAAGGAAGGGATTATTACCTCTCTCATTCTAAATAAATACACCTGTATTAATTTAGTTTCATTTGTCACTCACTCTATGGAAGGTATCTGTTGGGATATTATGGAAATGAAACTTAGAAAAGAGATGCAGTTGAACCTTGGTTCTGTTAAGTGAATATTGTCCTTTTATTACTCTAACTTATTCCTTCCTTTTTCTGAAAAGTATAGCATATTCTCAATGCAAGTCACCCTCTTCCTCTCCTACTCTGTCCCACCCTCTCCTTCCACTGCTTTTACCACCTATTTTTATCTGCAGACTGCTTTTCTTTTCCTTTCCTTCCTTACTCTTTCCTTTCTTCCTATCTCTTACATCTTCTTTACTTCCTAGGTCTCCTACAGGGGTCAGGCATGAACTATGTGAAACTAGAAATGTAAATTTTCTTCTCTAGATCAGTGCTTCTCAAATATTAATATGAATGCAAATCTTTATGGGAGCTTGTTAAAATGCAGATTATTACTCAGTAGATTCTGCATTTCTAAAGATTCAGTTGATGCTGATGCTTCTGGTTTGTGAACCAACCTTTTGAGTAGCAGTGCTCTAGAAAACAGCCAAACTTTGATGCCATTTGTTCATTGTGGTAGAGTTTAAACTTTAGTCTTTTTTACTTTAAAAGGAAGATTTAGAATGTAATAGTATATTTCAAAGTTATTTCTTTGATAAAGTCCTGATGATTGTTTTTTTTTTGTTTTTTGTTTTGCGGTACGCCGGCCTCTCACTGTTGTGGCCTCTCCCGTTGCGGAGCACAGGCTCCGGACGCGCAGGCTCAGTGGCCATGGCTCATGGGCCCAGCCGCTCCGCGGCATGTGGGATCCTCCCGGACCGGGGCACGAACCCATGTCCCCTGCATCAGCAGGCGGACACTCATCCACTGTGCCACCAGGGAAGCCCCTGATGATTGTATTTTAACTTCCAACATATTAATGGGTATTTAAAGAAAGGGAAAATTAAACCACAATCCTTACTATCTTTATGAATAAAACTAATTTTTCCTCCATCTTTTTGCCATGTCTTTTATGTTCAGCATTACTTCCTTTGTGCCCTTTTTTTGGGAGCTTAACATTGGATTACAGTGTCCAGTATACATATCTGTTTTCCCATCTGCACTTTGAACCTCAAGGGTAGGGTGTCTGGTTCATGTTTATGTTCCTGATACCTGGTGTGTAATAGGAATTGATTTTGGTTGACTGAGTGCAAAATAATTTTTAACAATTGTTAATGATTCCTTCCTGAGAAGTTATTTTGTGATAAACCATGTTCCCACTGGATATGAAAACAGCCATTGTCTTTACAGCCAAAAGAAGTATTGGTCTTGTAAATTATAGGCTAAAATGGGTCTGTTTATCTTATGAAACAAATACATTCTGATATGTAAGCCACGATGACATAGGTGCTTATATCCTTCTTCTGGGTTCTGGGCGAAGAAAGCTTGGAGGTAGGAAGTCTGTTCCAAATTTCCTGACCCACCAGCGGTAGTATATCTATGGTACTGAAATCAGGTAGCAGGAATGAATGGCTCTGGGAACCAGTGCAGAATAGTCACACAAAGTTGTACAAATCTTTAGTCATTACATACTGAGCAGCAGTAACAAAGGTATTGAATCCTCAGGCCAAACTACTATAATTCTCATGACTGCATGCTTTAGGGGAAAATGTGTGTCATTTTAATGCACAAAAATATAACTTACAAAATATTCTGAAATAGTTTGCACAACCAGCATACATCATGCACATGTAGTTTTGACATGCATTTTGAGGCTGAAGGGATTTCAACTGGTCCTTTGGGTGAAGGGTATGAACAGTTCTAGAAAATTTGTACTGTGGTTGTCCAGCTGTGACAGGCTAGATTCACTTAATCAGACTAACTTTTGAGTGGAGAAGTCAGGCTTAGCTTTGACATCTGCCTCTCATAGGTAGAGCATTCACATTTTGCTGGTGTAATTCTAGCACTGCCTAGAGTTATAAGAAATTAGAATTCATAATTTTGATGAATCAACATTATCTATAGCCCTGAGAACCTTAAAATTATCCCAAAATAGGAAAGTGAAATGTTTCTTTGTCTCTTGAAATGATAGGTATATCCTGATCAGCAAGCCTGCAGTGTGGACGGAAAGATTAAGAATGCAGTTCCTTGAAGGCTTTAGATCTTTTTTGAAGATTCTTACCTGTATGCAGGTATGATAGTTCTTCTGTACATCAGTAAGATAAATTTATTTAAAAAAATTTAACCCCAATCTTTAATGTTTTGTTTTGTTTTGAGCAAATTATGTTTTTTATTTGAGAAAGGATAAATCTAGCAAAATAGAAGTAAAATTTAAACACTGCCTCACTGATTCTGCTTTAATAGATCTTTCTGAATAGCTTAGTTAACTGCAGTTGTTACTATTAATGTTTATTTATGCTTACCATGTGATAACTGTAGTAAGCACTTTCATGCATTCTTTCTTTTGAGCTTCATAGCAATCTTATGAGGTAGTTACTATTATTATCCCCCTTTTACCTATAAGGGAATCATAGCTTAGAAATAATTTGACCAGGGTCATACAGCTAGAAAAGTGACAGAGTTATGATTTGAACCCGTGCGTTCTGACCTAGTGTAACAGCTATGTTAAAAAACTACACATACATGAATATAAATCCTGATGATTTTATATTTTGCCAGTGGAAGAGCAAAGAAAGAGGGCCCATATGTATATGTTAACCACTCTTTTCTTGTAGGGAATGGAAGAAATCAGAAGACAGGTTGGGCAACACATAGAAGTGGATCCTGACTGGGAGGCTGCCATTGCTATACAGATGCAATTGAAGAACATTTTACTAATGTTCCAAGAGTGGTGCGCTTGTGATGTAAGTAAAATTTGTTAGAAGGATCCGTGCCTTTTTAAGTGTTCTGATTGTTATTAATAGTATAGTTTTATGCTGCAACTTCCTTGATGTAAAGTTTTATTGCTTAAATAGTTTCTTATATGTTTGAATTATCTTATTAAATTTGTAGTTTTTTACACTTAATTAGAAAATGTGCTCCATGGCATTCCATTTACCTTTGGGAATAGTGGAGTTTAAAAAATACAGCACACACTAATCAATTAATAAATTATTTATTGATAAATTTATTTCCTTGGACATGAATATTAATAATAAAATTAGGACTAGACTTTTAAATATTCCAACAGTGGAGGGGTGTAGATATTAATTCAATCAAGAGCCTTGTTATGTGAGTTAAACCATTAAGAAAATTAATTTTAGTTATTTATTTTTTAATTAATTAATTTATTTTTGGCTGCGTTGGGTCTTCGTTGCTGTGTACAGGCTTTCTCTAGTTGCGGCGAGCGGGGGCTACTCTTCATTGCAGTGTGCGGGCTTCTCATTGCAGTGGCTTCTCTTGTTGCAGAGCACAGGCTCTAGGCGCGTGGGCTTCAGTAGTTGTGGCATGCAGGCTCAGTAGTTGTGGCTCTCAGGGTCTAGAGCTCAGGCTCAGTAGTTGTGGCGCTTGGGCTTAGTTGCACCACAGCATGTGAGATCTTCCTGGAGCAGGGCTCGAACCCACGTCCCCTTCATTGGCAGGCAGATTCTTTTTTTAAATAAATTCATTTATTTATTTTTGGCTGTGTTGGGTCTTCATTTCTGTGTGAGGGCTTTCTCTAGTTGCAGCGAGCGGGGGCCACTCTTCATCGCTGTGCGCGGGCCTCTCACTGTCGCGGCCTCTCTTGTTGCAGAGGACAGGCTCCAGATGCGCAGGCTCAGTAGTTGTGGCTCACGGGCCCAGTTGCTCCGCGGCATGTGGGATCTTCCCAGACCAAGGCTCGAACCCATGTTCCCTGCATTGGCAGGCAGACTCTCAACCACTGCGCCACCAGGGAAGCCCCTAGCAGGCAGATTTTTAACGACTGTGCCACCAGGGAAGTCCAAGAAAATTAATTTTAAAATATAGAACTAATGTTTTTCCTTAAGCAATAATTTTATTTTATTTATTTTAAAAAGTATTTATTTTATTTTTGGCTGTGTTGGGTTTTAGTTGCGGCACATGGGATCTTCGTTGTGGCATGTGGGATCCTCTGCTGTGGCATGCGTCCTCCTCTTTGCAGTGTGTGGTCTTCTCTAGTTGTGGCCTGCATGCTCAGTAGTTGCGGCGTGCGGGCTTAGTTGCCCCATGGTATGTGGGATCTTAGTTCACCAACCAGGGATTGAACCCATGTCCCCTGCATTGGACGGCTGATTCTTAACCACTGGACCTCCAGCAGGGTCCCCTCGTTAAGCAATAATTTTAGACCATAATGCTCTTTAAACACGTAATCCTACTCCAGACTCCCTTTGGAGAAGATGACCTCATTTATTTCTGTTCTGAGAAAATTAACATTATCTAAGTCAATTCTTTCATCTTCTCCAGTTTCTCTGTACATCTCACTATAGTCAATTCACTGAGTTTCTATATATATCTTCACTATTGGTCTCTTTCATTTTCCTCTTTCTAAAAGTGATGTCTCTACCTAGCCTCTTGGTCCCAACCTATATTTCTTCTTCCTGGAGTTTGCTTCCTCAGTTGTCTCCTCTGGTATTTCCCACTCTTTCATTCATCTGCCTGTAAACACACAGGACTGTCCTATTCTTAAGAACAATGAGAATAAAAGCCCCCTTACTTGTCATTGCTACCTCATGAACTGTATTTTATCTCTCTCTTTTCCTCATCTGCTCCACCACCAGCCATTGGTCATGGGTTCAGAGTGGCGGTCACGCTCACAGACACAATAGACTTTAATCTAGCACAGCAGCTGTGTAGAACAATAAGGACAGGAAATATTGTCCAGCAACTACCACAGCACATATTTTTTGGCTCCCCTCGTCTTTATGAAGGGCATGCTTAATTGTTGGAGACGAGGTCAAAGAGTGTGGTGTTCATGTTGACATCTGCAAAACCTCCTGAAGTCATCTACATTTACTGTTGCCACTCTTTAGCTTCTAAAACTTCTTTAGAGCCAGGCTTCTGCCCTTACCAATTGATAGGAGCTGCTTTTTGAAAAACTTTCAAAGGATCTATTCAGTAACCAAATTCAGAGGTCTTTTCTAAGTCCCCCATCTTCCTTAAATGTCTGTAACATTGTATTCTTTTGAGAACCTTCATCGTTTTGAAACTCCTTCCCTCTGATTTTCACAAACTTACTTATCCTAATATTTCTCTTGTTGATTACCCATTTTCAATCAATGATTGCCTTTTTTCCCCTCACTTCCTTCTGCCTACTAAATAAGACATTCCCCAGTGTTTTCTTTTTCTTACAGATCTTTTATTTCTACCACCCCAATTAAAACTTCGTAAGATAACTTTCCCAAACTATAGAATCACTTCTGTTTGTGTGCTACACATTACTGCTTGGATCTTACATTTGCATTTCAAACTCAGAGTATATTAAATTGATTTGTCATCATTTCATTCTACTTCCAGCTTGCATTTTTTCTTCTTGACTCCCTTATTCTGTTCATGACACCATGATTCATACGTTCATCCATACAGGAAATCTGAGAGCCACTGTGTTCTGTGTGTTAGATGTTAACAGACTTTTGATGGGGGGAGAAAGTTTTATGTTCATGTAAGATCGGGAAATGCTAGGTTGAACAAAATCAAACATGATTTTTTAAGCCACTGAACTTCTCAAACCCTTTGATCAATCAGTGTTCTCAGGACTTCCCTGGTGGCTCAGTGGTTAAGAATCCACCTGCCAGTGCAGGGGACACGGGTTCAAGCCCTGGTCTGGGAAGATCCCACATGCCATGGAGAACTAAGCCCGTGTGCCACAACTACTGAGCCTGCGTGCTGCAACTACTGAAGCCCATGTGCCTAGAGCCCGTGCTCTGCAACAAGATAAGCCACTGCAATGAGAAGCCTGCGCACATCAATGAAGAGTAGCCCCTGCTCACCGCAGCTAGAGAAAGCCCTCACGCAGCAATGAAGAACCAACACAGCAAAAACTAACTAACTAAATAAATAAATTTATTTAAAGAAAAAAAATTAATGTGCTCATTTCTAAGAGAGATATTCCCAAAATTTATTTAACTATAGAATTCCTTTTTTTAAGATACAATCAGTGAGAAATACTCTTAAAAAGTGACCTTTGACTCATTTCCCTGCCATACTCACCCAGATTTGAGTCTTCCTTATCCTAAATTTATTTTATAATCCTAACTTATTTCCTATGGGTTTATTCTTTTTTGCCCTGACTGCCCCCACCCTAGTTTGAGTCCCTTATCACCTTACACTTAACTTAGTAATAAACTTTCTATTGGTTTCCTTGTCTCCTAACACTACTGTCTCCAATCTGTTACCTTCAGTGATACCCACTAATCCTTCTTGAAGCAATATGTTGACTACATTATTACACTTCAGACAGTATCAGTATATTCAGCTTTACATGGCAATGCAAGGCGTATTTCCAGTTTAATTGCTCATTAATTCTGTCCATAAACCCTTTGATTTGTCTAGTTTTTATTCCTTTCCATTGCCCGAACAGGAGTTATTACTTCCCCTTATTTCTCTTTGTTTATTCTGTATCTCTGCTTACAGTGCTACCATCTCTCCATCTTCCCGTCATACTTAAATTCTGCATATTCTTTCAAACCCCACTCAAAAGCTTTTTAAAAAATTTATTTATTTATTTATTTTTGGCTATGTTGGGTCTTTGTTGCTGCACGCGGGCTTTCTCTAGTTCCGGCGAGTGGTGGCTACTCTTTGTTGCAGTGCGCGGGCTTCTCATTGCAGTGGCTTCTCTTGTTGCAGAGCACAGGCTCTAGGCACGTGGGCTTCAGCAGTTGTGGCACGTGGGCTCAGTAGTTGTGGCTTGTGGGCTCTAGAGCGCAGCCTCAGTATGTGGCACACGGCCTTAGTTGCTCCATGGCATGTGGGATCTTCCTGCACGAGGGCTTGAACCTGTGTCCCCTGCATTGGCAGGTGGATTCTTAACCACTGTGCCACCAGGGAAGCCCCTCAAAAGCTACTTTTGCAAACAAGTATTCCCAGTTGTTTGTGATTCTTTTTTTTTTTTTTGCCCTATTAAGGTTATTAGTTTATACCATTTATGTGGCTTACAATTTTTTACTTTGATTGTGTGTGTATGTGTGTCTGTCTGACTGTCATAATATTTCCTACAGGTTTGCAGATCCTGTTGATGTAGCTCTAGTAACATGTCAAACAATTTTGTGCTTGTATTTAGTAAATATATACTGAATGATGTAATAAAGTAGATAACTTGTCAATTTATTTGCATTTTTATCTTCCTTTTAGGAGGAACTCTTACTGGTGGCTTATAAAGAATGTCATAAAGCTGTGATGAGGTGCAGTACAAGTTTCAAATCTAGTAGCAAAACAGTAGTACAATTGTGTGGTCATACTTTGGAAACTAAATCCTACAGAGTATCTGAAGATCTTGTAAGCATACATCTGCCAATCTCTAGGACTCTTGCTGGTGAGTGTTTATTTGGTTTTTGCATGTTTCTGTTAGCTTTGTTTTCTAGATATTCATATTAGAATCAGTACTATTTTTGTTCTCAGTATGCACAGACATACTCGGATCAGTTACTGCAGTTAAAAGCTGTCACTATCCTTCAAAGAGCTGTGACCAGAACATCTAAGGGTGCTACCTGGGCTTTTTGTTATCTTGGTCAACTAATGGATCCTTATACTATATACTTAAGGACTAACTTGGTAATTTATCGCCTAACCAAATGTAAATGTAGGAAAATCTTGTTGCTGTTTTTTCACCCTCTTCTCTTCCTGATTGCACCAGTGTGTTCACTGTGTCACTGTTCCTTTCACCACTAAAAGAAAGAAATCATAGATTTTCTTTAATCATCCTTTGATTTGCATTTCTATGTAAATCGACCGTGTCAGTGTCTTTTTCTTTTAACAACTTTGTATAAGTGTACATAATTATATTTTTAATTGTGGTAAAATATATGTAACATAAAATTTACCATTTTAATCATTTTTTAAGTATATAGTTCAGTGACATTAAGTACATTCACATTGTTGTACAGCCATCACCACCATCTATATCCAGAATTCTTTCCATCTTCCCAATCTGAAATTTGTGCCCATTTAACATAACTCCTCATTCCCTGCTCCCTACAGTCTCTGATTTTCTGTCTCTATGACTTGACTACTCTAGGTACCTCATATAAGTGAAATCATACTCATATCCTTTTATAACTGGATTATTTCACTTAGCATAATGTCCTCAGAGTTCATCCATGTTGTAGTATATGTCAGATTTCCCTCATTTTTAAGGTTGAATAATATTCCATAGTATGTATATACCACGTTTTGTTTATCTATTCATCCTCCAGTAGATGCTTGGGTTGCTTACATCTTTTGGCTATTGTCGAATAATGTTGCCATGAACACAGGTGTCCAAATATGCACTTGAGTGCTTGTTTTCAATTCTTGGGGTATATACCCATAAAGTGGAATTGCTGGATCATAAGGTAATTCTACTTTTTAATTTTTTGAGGAACCACCATACTGTTTTCCATAGCAGCTGCACCATCTTACATTCTCAGAAGCAAAGCACAAGGATTCCAATTTCTTTACATCCTCATCAACACTTGTTATTTTTTGTTTTTTAAATAGCCATCCTAATGAGTGTGAAGTGGTATCTCCTTGTGGTTTTGATTTGCATTTCCTTAATAATTAGTGATACTGACCATCTTTTCCTGTGCTTACTGGCCATATGTATATCTTCTTTGGAGAAAGGTCTGTTCAAGTCCTTTGTCTATTTTTTAATCAGATTTTGTTGTTGAGTTATTGGAGTTCTTTGTATATTTTGGATATTAACTGCTTATCAGATATATGGTTTGCAGATATTTTCTCCCATTCTGTGAGTTGCCTTTTCACTCTCTTTATAGTGTCCTTTGATGCACAAAAGTTTTTAACTTGGTGTAGTCTCATTTATTTTCCCTTTGGTTGCCTGTACTTTTGGTGTCATATCCAAGAAATTATGGCCAAATCCAATGTTATGAAGCCTTTTCCCTATGTTATTTTCTAAGAGTTTTATGGTTTTAGCTCCTGTGTTCAGATCTTTGATTCATTTTTAGTTAATTTTTGTATATGGTATAATTGACATGATTTTATGTCACTTCTATTTTTATAAAAAGAAATACCAAGATTCGTTTTTATTTGTTTTTATTTTACTGAAGTATAGTTGATTTACATGTTGTGTTTAATTTCTGCTGTACAGTAAAATGACTCAGCTATATGTATATATACATTCTTTTTTCATATTCTTTACCATTATGGTTTACCACAGGATATTGAATACAGTTCCCTGTGCTATACAGTAGGACTGTGTTGTTTATAAGTTTTTATTTCTTTTGATGCTTGGCTAAGAGGAGAATAATTTCTTAAGAGGCAGAATATTATTTTTATATAATTTATAAGCACACCTTGTACAATGTAGGATCTTAAATATGTTAGTAAAACTGTGTTTCAAAATTAGAAATCAAATGTTTGCATTCTGAGATGTCATTTCTAAACTCAATAAACGTATGTTTAAATTTCACAAGTTTTCAAAGTTGATGAGTTAACTAGGAAACAAATCAGCTGGGTTTATTGCTTTCTCATTTTTCTCTATCTTTTTTTAACCTTTAGGTCTTCATGTGCGTTTAAGCAGGCTGGGTGCTATTTCAAGACTGCATGAATTTGTGCCTTTTGTAAGTGACTCTATTAAATGTTGATTTGCTTATATTCTATTTCTAAATACCTCTTTAAAAAAAAATATTTATTTATTTATTTATTTTTGGCTGTGTTGGGTCTTCGTTGCTGCGCGTGGGCTTTCTCTAGTTGTGGTGAGCAGGGGCTACTCTTCATTGCAGTGCGAGGGCTTCTCATTGCGGTGGCTTCTCTTGTTGTGGAGCACGGGCTCTAGGTGCATGGGCTTAGTTGCTCCACGGCATGTGGGATCTTCCCGGACCGGGGCTCGAACCCGTGTTCCCTGCATTGGCAGGCAGATTCTTAACCACTGCGCCACCAGGGAAGTCCCCTCTAAATACCTCTTGGTTGAGTGGGAAGAAAAAGAACATTTTGAAATCATGGGGACTTGGAGTCATCTAGTTCAAGCCCTCAGTCTTACAGATGAGAAAACTGAGCAATGTATAGTGGCCTAACATTCAAGCCCTCTGGGATATAATGGAATTGATCTCACTCTGTTTCAGGAGGATTTTCAAGTAGAGGTACTAGTGGAATATCCTTTGCGTTGTCTGGTATTGGTTGCCCAGGTTGTTGCTGAGATGTGGCGAAGAAATGGGCTGTCTCTCATTAGCCAGGTATGGCAAGGCCTATTGTTCACACTATGAATGTGTTCATTTTCTGCTTGTTTTTTCTTTTATATGTTTTACTTTGTGTCCCTGGATTTTCCTGAGTATTTGTTTTGTGTTCTCTTATATAAACTCAGAAATGAAAGTTCTAGTGGCCATATAGACATTTATCCTTTAATACTGTTAAGTGGGTAGATTAGGTGAAAGCCAGTAGTACCAGGAACCATCCCACCAATATATGTCTTTTCTGAAGATTACTTGGGAACATGTAATCTTCCCACCACCAGTCTTAATGGAAGGGCATTGTTTCCCTCTGTTGTAGAGCAAATAAGGAGAAGTGCTTTTCCTAAGTGGTGGGGAAACAGGGCTTGTAAAGATACCACTTGGGAGAAAAATAGTGTTATGATTGATTGTAGAAATTGGTTTACTTTATTGAAGTGCGCATTTTAAACTTAAGGGAAGTAAATTCTTTTGTTACGCATGTTGAGAGTAATAACTAGTATAGAGCATTTTTAACTCTGAATTATTTTCATGCCGTATTTTCTCACTTCATCCTCACAAATCCCTTAAAATGATTTGTAGATTTACAGCTTATTTTTTGCCACAAAGGAGTTCTTGGGGTTTCTAGTTTAGAGAAAATTTTAAGAATTCTGTTTGAAATAAAATGATTCTTTTAGCTTCTGTTCTCCTTTTTATTTTATAGGTGTTTTATTACCAAGATGTTAAGTGCAGAGAAGAAATGTATGATAAAGATATCATTATGCTTCAGGTACCTATTTAAATTACCTCTGATATTTGTGTTAACCTTCCTTCCTAGGTTCCTTATAATAAGCGAAGATACTGTAACTATTGTTAACTTCACTTAAATTTTTCTCACTGTTGAAATGAATATAGTATCATAGAAGCAGAAGGGACTACTGCATTATCTTCTGCAGATTTACCTTATAATTTTTTCTCACAGTCCTACTAGAGACAAAATGTTTCTCCATTTAATACATGAGAACTATGGTACTTGATTTCTTTCACAGATTGGTGCATCTTTAATGGATCCCAACAAATTCTTATTACTGGTACTTCAGAGGTATGAACTTGCTGATGCTTTTAAAAAGACCATATCCACAAAAGACCAGGTAAGTGACAGAAACTAATAAGTAAATTAATTCCAAAGGAAATATTATTTTAAAAATTTTAATCATATTTAAGATTTTTATTTATTTATGTATATCTCCAAAAATCAGGCACATACGTAAAACATACATATACACACATATATCCTTTTTACTCTATAAAAATTAGAATATAGTTGGCCCTCCATATCCATGGATACAGAATCCCAACTGTACTAGCCATTTTATATAAGGGACTTGAGCATCTGTGGATTTTGGTATCTGCAGGGGTCCTAGAACCAGTCCCCTGCAGATACTGACTGATGACTGTGTATAGATTAACAAAAAGGAGAAGAAAAATCACATGAAACTCTGCCTCCTAGAAATGATCACTTTTAAAGTTTTGGTGTCTTTTTTTTTTTTTTTTAACATCTTTTTTGGGGTATAATTGCTTTTTTTTTACCATCTTTATTGGGGTATAATTGCTTAATTGTGTGTTAGTTTCTCCTTTATAACAAAGCGAATCAGTTATACATAGATATATGTTCCCATATCTCTTCCCTCTTGCGTCTCCCTCCCTCCCACCCTCCCTATCCCACCCCTCCATGCGGTCACAAAGCACCCAGCTGATCTCCCTGTGCTATGCGACTGCTTCCCACTAGCTATCTACCTTACGTTTGGTAGTGTATATATGTCCATGCCTCTCTCTCGCTTTGTCACAGCTAACCCTTCCCCCTCCCCATATTCTCAAGTCCGTTCTCTAGTAGGTCTGTGTCTTTATTCCTGTCTTACCCCTAGGTTCTTCATGACATTTTTTTTCTCTTAAATTCCATATATATGTATTAGCATACGGTATTTGTCTTTCTCTTTCTGACTTACTTCACTCTGTGTGACAGACTCTGGGTCTATCCACCTCATTACAAATAGCTCAATTTCGTTTCTTTTTATGGCTGAGTAATATTCCATTGTATATATGTGCCACATCTTCTTTATCCATTCATCCGATGATGGACACTTAGGTTGTTTCCATTTCCGGGCTATTGTAAATAGAGCTGCAGTGAACATTTTGGTACATGACTCTTTTTGAATTATGGTTTTCTCAGGGTATATGCCCAGTGGTGGGATTGCTGGGTCATATGGTAGTTCTATTTGTAGTTTTTTAAGGAACCTCCATACTTTTCTCCATAGTGGCTGTACCAATTCACATTCCCACCAGCAGTGCAAGAGTGTTCCCTTTTCTCCACACCCTCTCCAGCATTTATTGTTTCTAGATTTTTTGATGATGGCCATTCTGACTGGTGTGAGATGATATCTCATTGTAGTTTTGATTTGCGTTTCTCTAATGATTAATGATGTTGAGCATTCTTTCATGTGTTTGTTGGCAGTCTGTATATCTTCTTGTGGAGAAATGTCTATATAGGTCTTCTGCCCATTTTTGGATTGGGTTGTTTATTTTTTTGTTATTGAGCTGCATGAGCTGCTTGTAAATTTTGGAAATTAATCCTTTGTCAGTTGCTTCATTTGCAAATATTTTCTCCCATTCTGAGGGTTGTCTTTTGGTCTTGTTTATGGTTTCCTTTGCTGTGCAAAAGCTTTGAAGTTTCATTAGGTCCCAATTGTTTATTTTTGATTTTATTTCCATTTCTCTAGGAGGTGGGTCAAAAAAGAATCTTGCTGTGATTTATGTCATAGAGTGTTCTGCCTGTGTTTTCCTCCAAGAGTTTGATAGTGTCTGGCCTTACATTTAGGTCTTTAATCCATTTTAAGTTTATTTTTGTGTATGGTGTTAGGGAGTGTTCTAATTTCATTCTTCTACATGTAGCTGTCCAGTTTTCCCAGCACCACTGATTGAAGAGGCTGTCCTTTCTCCACTGTACATTCCTGCCTCCTTTATCAAAGATAAGGTGACCATATGTGCGTGGGTTTATCTCTGGGCTTTCTATCCTGTTCCATTGATCTTTCTGTTTTTGTGCCAGTACCATACTGTCTTGATTACTGTAGCTTTGTGGTATAGTCTGAAATCAGGGAGCCTGATTCCTCCAGCTCCGTTTTTCGTTCTCAAGATTGCTTTGGCTATTCGGGGTCTTTTGTGTTTCCATACAAATTGTGAAATTTTTTGTTCTAGTTCTGTGAAAAATGCCAGTGGTAGTTTGATAGGGATTGCATTGAATCTGTAGATTGCTTTGGGTAGTAGAGTCGTTTTCACAATGTTGATTCTTCTAATCCAAGAACCTGGTATATCTCTCCATCTGTTTGTATCATCTTTAATTTCTTTCATCTGTGTTTAATAATTTTATGCATATAGGTCTTTTGTCTCCTTAGGTAGGTTTATTCATAGATATTTTATTCTTTTTGTTGCAGTGGTAAATGGGAGTGTTTTCTTGATTTCACTTTCAGATTTTTCATCATTAGTGTATAGGAATGCCAGAAATTTCTGTGCATTAATTTTGTATCCTGCAGCTTTACCAAATTCATTGATTAGCTCTAGTAGTTTTCTGGTAGCATCTTTAGGATTCTCTATATATAGTATCATGTCATCTGCAAACAGTGACAGCTTTACTTCTTCTTTTCCGATTTGGATTCCTTTTATTTCCTTTTCTTCTCTGATTGCTGTGGCTAAAACTTCCAAAACTATGTTGAATAAGACTGGTGAGAGTGGGCAACCTTGTCTTGTTCCTGATCTTAGTGGAAATGCTTTCAGTTTTTCACCATTGAGGATGATGTTGGCTGTGGGTTTGTCATATATGGCCTTTATTATGTTGAGGATAGTTCCCTCTATGCCTACTTTCTGCAGGGTTTTTATCATATATGGGTGTTGAATTTTGTCAAAAGCTTTCTCTGCATCTATTGAGATGATCATATGGTTTTTCTCCTTCAATTTGTTAATATGGTTTATCACATTGATTGATTTGCGTATATTGAAGAATCCTTGCATTCCTGGAATAAACCCCACTTGATCATGGTGTATGATCCTTTTAATGAGCTGTTGGATTCTGTTTGCTAGTACTTTGTTCAGGATTTTTGCATCTATGTTCATCAGTGACACTGGCCTGTAGTTTTCTTTCTTTGTGACATCCTTGTCTGGTTTTGGTATCAAGGTGATGGTGGCCTCGTAGAATGAATTTGGGAGTGTTCCTCCCTCTGCTATATTTTGGAAGAGTTTGAGAAGGATAGGTGTTAGGTCTTCTCCAAATGTTTGATAGAATTCGCCTGTGAAGCCATCTGGTCCTGGGCTTTTGTTTGTTGGAAGATTTTTAATCACAGTTTCAATTTCAGTGCTTGTGATTGGTCTGTTCATATTTTCTATTTCTTCCTGATTCAGTCTTGGCAGGTTGTACATTTCTAAGAATTGATCCGTTTCTTCCAGGTTGTCCATTTTATTGGCATAGAGTTGCTTGTAGTAATCTCTCATGATCTTTTGTATTTCTGCAGTGTCAGTTGTTACTTCTCCTTTTTCATTTCTAATTCTATTGATTTGAGTCTTCTCCATTCTTTTCTTGATGAGTCTGGCTAATGGTTTATCTATTTTGTTTATCTTCTCAAAGAACCAGCTTTTAGTTTTATTGATGTTTGCTATCTTTTTTCATTTATTTCTGATCTGATTTTTATGATATCTTTCCTTCTGCTAGCTTAGGGGTTTTTTTGTTCTTCTTTCTCTAATTGCTTTAGGTGCAAGGTTAGGTTGTTTATTCAAGATGTTTCCTGTTTCTTAAGGTGGGCTTATATTGCTATAAACTTCCCTCTTAGAACTGCTTTTGCTGCATCCCATAGGTTTTGGGTCGTCATGTCTCCATTGTCATTTGTTTCTACGTATTTTTTTATTTCCTCTTTGATTTCTTCAGTGATCACTTCGTTACTAAGTAGTGTATTGTTTAGCCTCCATGTGTTTGTACTTTTTACAGATCTTTTCCTGTAATTGACATCTAGTCTCATAGCATTGTGGTCGGAAAAGATACTTGATACAATTTCAGTTTTCTTAAATTTACCAAGGCTTGATTTGTGACCCAAGATATGATCTATCCTGGAGAATGTTCCATGAGCACTTGAGAAAAATGTGTATTCTGTTGTTTTTGGATGGAGTGTCCTATAAATATCAATTAAGTCCATCTTAATTTTTCATTTAATGTATCATTTAAAGCTTGTGTTCCCTTATTTATTTTCATTTTGGATGTTCTGTCCATTGGTGAAAGTGGGGTGTTAAAGTCCCCTACTGTGAATGTGTTACTGTCGATTTCCCCTTTTATGGCTGTTAGTATTTGCCTTATGTATTGAGGTGCTCCTATGTTGGGTGCATAAATATTTACAATTGTTATATCTTCTTCTTGGGTCGATCCCTTGATCATTATGTAGTGTCCTTCTTTGTCTCTTCTAATAGTCTTTATTTTAAAGTCTATTTTGTCTGATGTGAGAATTGCTACTCCAGCTTTCTTTTGGTTTCCATTTGCATGGAATATATTTTTCCATCCCTTCACTTTCAGTCTGTATGTGTCTCTAGGTCTGAAGTGGGTCTCTTGTAGACAGCATATATCTGGGTCTTGTTTGTGTATCCATTTAGCCAATCTGTGTCTTTTGGTGGGAGCATTTAGTCCATTTACATTTAAGGTAATTATCGATATGTATGTTCCTATTCCCATTTTCTTAATTGTTTTGGGTTCGTTATTGTAGGTCTTTTCCTTCTCTTGTGTTTCTTGCCTAGAAAATTTCCTTTAGCATTTGTTGTAAAGCTGGTTTGGTGGTGCTGAACTCTCTCAGTTTTTGCTTGTCTCTAAAGGTTTTAATTTCTTCATCAAATCTGAATGAGATCCTTGCTGGGTAGAGTAATCTTGGTTGCAGGTTTTTCTTCTTCATCACTTTAAATATGTCCTGCTAGTCCCTTCTGGCTTGCAGAGTTTCTGCTGAAAGAGCAGCTGTTAACCTTATGGGGATTCCCTTGTGTGTTATTTTTCCCTTGCTGCTTTTAATATGCTTTCTTTGTATTTAATTTTTGACAGTTTGATTAATATGTGTCTTGGCGTATTTCTCCTTGGATTTATTCTGTATGGGACTCTCTGTGCTTCCTGGACTTGATTAACTATTTCCTTTCCCATATTAGGGAAGTTTTCAACTATAATCTCTTCAAATATTTTCTCAGTCCCTTTCTTTTTCTCTTCTTCTGGAACCCCTATAATTCGAATGTTGGTGCATTTAATGTTGTCCCAGAGGTCTCTGAGACTGTCCTCAGTTCTTTTCATTCTCTTTTCTTTATTCTGCTCTGCAGTAGTTATTTCCACTTTTATCTTCCAGGTCACTTATCCGTTCTTCTGCCTCAGTTATTCTGCTATCGATCCCATCTAGAGTATTTTTCATTTCATTTATTGTGTTGTTCATCATTGTTTGTTTCATCTTTAGTTCTTCTAGGTCCTTGTTAAATGTTTCTTGCATTTTGTCTATTCTATTTCTAAGATTTTGGATCATCTTTAGTATCATTATTCTGAATTCTTTTTCAGGTAGACTGCCTATTTCCTCTTCATTTGTTAGGTTTGGTGGGTTTTTATCTTGCTCCTTCATCTGTGGTATGTTTTTCTGTCTTCTCATTTTGCTTATCTTACAGTGTTTGGTTTATCTTACTGTCTCCTTTTTGTAGGCTGCAGGTTCATAGTTCCCGTTGTTTTTGGTGTCTGTCCCCAGTGGCTAAGGTTGGTTCAGTGGGTTGTGTAGGCTTCCTGGTGGAGGGGACTACTGCCTGTGTTCTGGTAGGTGAGGCTGGATCTTATCTCTCTGGTGGGCAGGTCCACACCTATGGTGTGTTTTGGGGTGTTTGTGGACTTATTATGATTTTAGGCAGCCTCTCTGTTAATGGGTGGGGTTGTGTTCCTGTATTGCTAGTTGTTTGCCATAGGGTGTCCAGCACTGTAGCTTGCTGGTCATTGAGTGACGTTGGGTTTTGGCGTTGAGATGGAGATCTCTGGGAGATTTTCGCCGTTTGATATTATGTGGAGCTGCGAGGTCTCTTGTTGACCAGTGTCCTGAAGTTGGCTTTCCCACCTCAGAGCCACAGCACTGACTCCTGGGTGAAGCACCAAGAGCCTTTCATCCACATGGCTCAAAATAAAAGGGAGAAAAAGTAGAGAGAAAGAATTAGTAGAAGTAGGAAGAAAGAAAGAAAGGAAGGAAGGAAGAAAGGAAGGAAGAAAGAAAAGAAGGAAAGAAAGAAAGGAGGGAGGTAGGGAGGGAAGGAGGGAGGGACGGTGGGAGGAAGGAAGGAAGGAAGGAGGGAAGGAAGGAAAAAAGCAAGCAAGAAAGAAAAAGTAAATTATAATAAAGTAAAATACAATAAAGTTATTAAATTAAAAATAATTTTTAAGAAAAAAAACAGACAGAACCTTAGGACAAATGGTGGAAGCAAAGCTATACAGACAAAATCTCATACAGAAGCATACACATACACACTCACAAAAAGAGGAAAAGGGTAAAAAATCATAAATCTTGCTCTCAAAGTCCACCTCCTCAATTTGGGATGATTTGTTGTCTAAAGGAGGGAGGGAGGGAAAGAAGGAAGAAAGAAAGGAAGGAAGGAAGGAAGGAAGGAAAGAAGATAAAGTAAAATAAAATAAAGTTATTAAAATCAAAAATAATTATTAAGAAAAAACAATTTTTAAAAAAAAAGGACGGATAGAACCCTAGGACAAATGTTGGAAGCAAAGCTATACAGACAAAATCTCACAGAGAAGCATACACATACACGCTCACAAAAAGAGGAAAATGGGAAAAAATCCTAAATCTTGCTCTCAAAGTCCACCTCCTCAATTTGGGATGATTCGTAGTCTATTCATGTATTCCACAGATGCAGGGTACATCAAGTTGATTGTGGAGCTTTTATCCGCTGCTTCTGAGGCTGCTGGGAGAGACTTCCCTTTCTCTTCTTTGTTCTCACAGCTCTCAGGGGCTCAGCTTTGGATTTGGCCCCGCCTCTGCGTGTAGGTCGCAGAAGGGCGTCTGTTTTTTGCTCAGACAGGACGGGGTTAAAGGAGCCGCTGATTCGGGGTCTCCGGCTTACTCAGGCCAGGGGGAGGGAGGGGCATGGAGTGCGGGGCGAGCCTGCGGCGGCAGAGGCCGGCGTGACGTTGCACCAGCCTGAGGCTCGCCGTGCGTTCTCCCAGGGAAGTTGTCCCTGGATCCCGGGAACCTGGCAGTGGCGGGCTGCACAGGCTCCCCAGAAGGGAGGTGTGGACAGTGACCTGTGCTCGCACACAGGCTTCTTGCTGGCGGCAGCAGCAGCCTTAGCGTCTCCTGCCCGTCTCTGGGGTCCGCGCTTTGAGCCGCGGCTCGCGCCTGTCTCTGGAGCTCCTTTAAGCAGCGCTCTTAATCCCCTCTTCTCGGGCACCAGGAAACAAAGAGGGAAGAAAAAGTCTCTTGCCTCTTCGGCAGCTCCAGACCTTTTCCTGGACTCCCTCCCAGCTAGCCGTTGTGCACTAACCCCTTCAGGCTGTTTTCACGCCGCCAACCCCAGTCCTCTCCCGGTGCTCCGACCGAAGCCCGAGCCTCAGCTCCCAGCCCCGCCCGCCTTGGCGGGTGAGCAAACAAGCCTCTCAGGCTGTTGAGTGCCGGTCGGCACCGATCCTCTGTGTGGGAATCTCTCCGCTTTGCCCTCCGCACCCCTGTTGCTGCGCTTTCCTCCGCGGCGCCGAAGCTCCCCCTCTCCGCCACCCACAGTCTCCGCCCGCAAAGGGGCTTCCTGGTGTGTGGAAACCTTTCCTCCTTCACAGCTCCCTCCCACTGGTGCAGGTCCCGTCCCTATTCTTTTGTCTCTGTTTTCTCTTTTTTTCTTTTGCCCTACCCAGGTACGTGGGGAGTTTCTTGCCTTTGGGAGGTCTGAGGTCTGCCAGCGCTCAGTAGGTGTTCTGTAGGAGTTGTTCCACGTGTAGATGTATTTCTGGTGTATCTGTGGGGAGGAAGGTGATCTCCGCGTCTTACTCTTCCGCCATCTTCCCCTCGTCCGTCTTATTTGTTTTTAAAGGAAAAATTGAATCTTTTATATGTACTTTTTTTTTTTTTTTTTTTGCGGTATGCGGGCCTCTCACTGTTGTGGCCTCTCCCGTTGCGGAGCACAGGCTCCGGACGCGCAGGCTCAGCGGCCATGGCTCACGGGCCCAGCCGCTCCGCAGCATGTGGGATCTTCCCAGACCGGGGTACGAACCCGTGTCCCCTGCATCGGCAGCCGGACTCTCAGCCACTGCGCCATCAGGGAAGCCCTATATGTACTATTTTTGTAATATGCTTCCTGTGCTTAATGAAATATTGTGATAGGTTTTTTCTTGTCACTAAGGATGCAGGAACCTCATCTTTTTTTTACATCATAATTTTTAATTGCTGTGCAGTATTGCAGTATATGAATGCATTATACTTTAGTCCCCTATTGCTGAAGAGGCTTTTCAAGTCTTTTGCTCATATAAATGTCTCTGCACCTCAAGGTTTAAACACTTGCCTAATTATTTTGTTACGATGAATTCTTCGAAGTGGATTTGCTGAAGAATACAGTATACTCTTTCTTATGACTCTGAATACGTATTGTCAAATTGCTCTCAGAAAAGTAACTCCAATTTAAGCTCTCTCTAGCAGTATGTACATCTGTAATGGTACTGATATTTTTAATCTTTGTTGGTCTGATACATGAAAGATGGTGTTTAATTTTCATTTGCAGTTCTTTAATTATCAGTGAGGTTGACCATGTTTTCATGATTATTGACCTTTTTTTTCCTTTTTGGTAGTGAATTATCTGTTCCTGTCCTTCACCCTTTTCCTGTTTTTTGTAAAAGTTCCTTATTTAGTAAAGATATTAATTCTTTACTTGTATTTGTTATCAATAAATTTTTTATGGTTTATATTTTGTCTCTGGAGTTTTGTGACATCTTCATTGTTTTAATACTTGATACCAGTTTATAAAGTAACCTTTGACTACTTTGAATTTATGAATTACATTATTTTATTCTTCAAATTCGAAGTCACTTGCAACAGACCAAAGGATAGGCTATAAAATACAAAGCTAATTTTTAGTCATGTTTTTATACTCAGTGAAAATGAATATCTCATTTACTGTAGTATTTAAATAACAGGTGTGTTAGGGAAGGGAACTCTCACCATAACTGTTAGTTACCTATTTGAAGACACTGTCTCACCAACCCAGATAAGAAGGAAGCCAATAATAGAGGAAAAGTTAAAGATTAGAATTCTTTTGTTGACTGAAGACTAGATGGGAAATAATGATAATAAAAACAGTAATAATATTTAACAGTTGTTATTGAGTTCTTACTTCGTGCCAAGTATTGTGAACCTTGTTGAATTTGATGTCAAAAAAGGGAATTATTCACCTCATAATTCTCTGTTGCTGTGGTCCGAAAGAAAATACTGGATCAGTTGGACTATCTGATCCAGAAAAAAATGTATGTTTTATGGAGGTTTTTGATTCTTAAGTAACTAATTTTTTCTTTTACAATTCTATAGGATTTGATTAAACAATATAATACCTTAATAGAAGAAATGCTTCAAGTCCTCATCTATATTGTGGGTAAGATTAAAACATGTTTTGAAATAGAACATGAGTTACTTTTTAGAGAGAACATTAATAAGAACTGTAAGTTATTTTGTTCTCCTCCCAAATACAGCAGAGAATATTAGAGATTAATGTGACTAATGTGATTGATATGTTTAGGAACTCACCTTTTAAAAAACACAGCTGTTACATCTTCATTTTTCAATACCTGATTTGTAATTGTTTGGACTTGTTTGTAGAGATCTGGGATATAATTATCCTAGTTAGAAAAGTAAATGTAAAATAACTATGTCGAGTGCTAAAAATTTTATGTGTGTGTGTGTGTGTGTGTGTATATATATATATATATATATATATATATATATAAAATTTCAATGTAACATTCGTCTAAGTAAGATATATTTTCATCAAGTCATTCTGTTAAATTAACTTTGTGCAAATATTGGCCATACTTCTACTTTTGTATATTCTATATTATAGTCTCTGTTGATCTTACCAGCTAAGTAAAAGTTTTTGACTTCTCATTCTGGTTCTTATTTCTTACTCTACTGCAGGAGACACTGCTTTGTATTAATACTTCCTAGTGAGGTTTCTAGCCATTAGCCAAATCTGAAAACCTGGGTTCATTTTATTTGTTTATCAGGGAGCTAGTTGCTGGGCTAGCTGCTTGTCTCAGCAGGAAGTGTGGTAAACCGTCATTGCTAAGTGAGATTGCTAAATCTTCCAGACACTAACTCTTCTGGAATAACTCCAGAGTATTCCATAGGAAACTGCTGAAAAAAATGGACAAATTAAAAATGTGTAGAAGATTTTTAAGTTGGTGACATACTTTATTAAATTACAAAGACTTGAGGGGAATTTTTGTGTTTGTTCTTGGAATACTATATGAAGAATTTCTAATACTGCTTATTAATGCTATATATTAAAATTGCTAATATATTTTTGCTGTTTTATATTTTACTATTTTATTATTGCTACTATTATTTTGCTGTTACTTTGTTTACCCAAATTCATTGGGTATTTCCTTCTGTGTGATTTGATTTTTAGTTAATATTTGCTGCATTCCTGAGTATAAGTTTATTACCTTTAGGAGTCATCATTTTTAAAAGTGTGTGTGTTTGTGTGTGTGTGTAAAATCTCTGATTATATTAAGATTAATATAATCTCTGATTATATTATTATTATTTTTTTTTTTTTTTATTTTATTTATTTATTTTTGGCTATGTTGGGTCTTCGTTTCTGTGCGAGGGCTTTCCCTAGTTGCGGCAAGCGGGGGCCACTCTTCATCGCGGTGCGCGGGCCTCTCACTGTCGTGGCCTCTCCTGCTGCGGAGCACAGGCTCCGGACGCGCAGGCTCAGTAATTGTGGCTCACGGGCCCAGTCGCTCCGCGGCATGTGGGATCCTCCCAGACCAGGGCTCGAACCCGTGTGCCCTGCATTGGCAGGCAGACTCTCAACCACTGCGCCACCAGGGAAGCCCTGATTATATTATATTAATTAAGAAAACATTAAGAAGTAGCAAAAGATTTGGATTAGGAATCAGAAGATCTAGAGTTGACCTCGCTATAAACTGTCAAGAGCATGCCATTTACATTTTTAGGGCCTCAAATTCTTGATTTGTAAAACGTGAAAGTAATCTACATGATCTCTAAGGTTCTTTCTAGCACGAAACTTATAGAGGGTACTGTTTTGGTGGAAAACAATTGAAAATTACAGTGTTTGAAGAGGAGTGAGTCTGTTGGAAGTGAATTAAATTAACAAAATGTCATTCTTTGGCTAATTTGTAGAATTCATCAAATCTCTTAGGCAAAAAATTCCTGTCTTCTATAACCCTCTTATAGATATCACAGGACTTTGTACTCATGTTGTAGTATTGAAAATCAGTGGTGACATAAGGCCAAATATTTTAAGCCTTCTTGAAGCATTGGGGATTAGATGCTGTTGACACCAGTGAAGTTCCCGTAGTTAATTTAGCTATTTTCTCTCCCCATTTGGCAGTTTATCGAGATGAAAAGTGGAAACCTGATTATGTGGGCATGTTAGCAACACCATCCATTCCTGATACATATTACTGTTTTGTCATTTAACCCATAGAAATATTTTTAAGTATTTTGTTTTTTAGTTTTCACTTTGTTCTTTCTTAAATAACAAGTAGAGACAACATTGAGGAAATCTTGAAAGAAAAGCTATTGTTCCGTTATGGCCACTACTTATTCAATGCTATCTTCCTTGTTTTCTGGGTTAGAGACCATGCTAATTTAATCAAGGGGCCTTGTTTATAATGTGTGAGTATGTGTATGTATATGTGTGTGTGTGTTTAAGTTAAGAGAAGGCCTGTGTTCTTCAGATCTCTTCATTTTTCTTCCTCTTTTAGCAAAGAGACTCTTGTTCAGATTTAGGAACATGTCCAAATAATTTTTGGTTACTATCTCATAGATTTGATTTAATGCAGTGTTCTTGATGGAAAGAGATTTAAATGGAAAGCAATTAATTGTTTTACTTTTCCTTTTCATTGTTTGTATTAGGAGAGCGTTATGTCCCTGGAGTGGGAAATGTGACCAAAGAAGAGGTCACAATGAGAGAAATTATTCACTTGCTTTGTATTGAACCCATGCCACACAGTGCCATTGCCAAAAATTTACCTGAGAATGTAAGTCCAGTTTTGTTTTTCACTCCATTCACCTCAAGATGGGATAGTTTTTTCTTTTTCTTTAATTGGAAGCCACTCGAAGTTTTAGGAAAATCTGTTTAGGAAATTTTCAGATATAAAACTCACCATTAATTTTTTTGTGGTATAAACTTTAATTCTGGCCTTTTGGGCATTAGGAAACATTTTAGAGACATTCTGACTGTTTAGAAAACATTTTAGAGCAGGAAACTCTTTGCTTTTTTGTTTTACTTTAACATAAATTTTCTCCAGAGGAAAAGGGGACTTCCTGAAATGCTGAGACTATTTGGGTGGTGTGTTAGTCTGGGTCTTCTGAGAAGCAGATGTCAAGACAAAAGATTTAAGATTTAATTAGGAACAATGACTATGAGAGAAATGGTGAGGAAACTGGGAAAGGCTGGGGGAGCCATCATACTGTGGTGCAAATCTGACTCCAGGTGAAGGAAAGAGGGAAGGAACGTTAGGTAGGACTGTCCTAGACTGCTGGGTAGTCTAATCAAGGCTTGTTGCCTTCCCATGTCTCCCAGAGTGAGCCTGCATTAGTATCTCTGTTCTCTAGCTGGAGGTCTGCGGGGTGCAGTCTCATGGCTGACACAGGTGATATTTATGTTCAGTATTGCTGATATTGAAGCAGTAATCCTAAAGATTATGAGTCATATTTTTCACTCCGAGATTTAATTTTGAATTAGAACAATGATTCTTAAAAGAGATTAGATTTACCTGTACTATCAAGGCTATCCAGAGAAGTAGAATGGAGGTAAGCTTTGACTGTTGGTCATTTTTCTTCCAACATACCTGTATCTTTTTCCAATTTTATTGTTAACTGATTCTCAAACTTTAACCATTTGACATATCACCTTCATAATATTTGCACATCTCTCTACCAATTTTATAATTATTAATACAGTTTATTTATTTATTTATTATTATTTTTGGCTGTGTTGGGTCTTTGTTGCTGTGCGTGGGCTTTCTCTAGTTGCAGCTAGCGGGGGCTACTCTTCGTTGCAGTGCCCAGCCTTCTCATTGTGGTGGCTTCTCTTGTTGCGGAACACAGGCTCTAGGCACACGGGCTTCAGTAGTTGTGGCGTGCAGGCTCAGTAGTTGTGGCTCACGGGCTCAGTAGCTGTGACGCACGGGCTTAGTGGCTCCGCGGCATGGGGGATCTTCCCGGACCAGGGATTAAACCCACGTCCCGTGCATTGACAGGCAGATTCTTAACCACTGTGCCACCAGGGAAGTCCCTTATTAATACATTTTAAAATCAACTTACATTTTTCCTTAGCATCTTTCTAAGCAATATTACAATGAAATAGTAGGTTTAACATTCTAGATTAATTTTTTCCTAATACATGTTAAGATAAATGAATATTCAAAAATTTAAAAATATATAACTGTGTGCCACCTAAAATAATTTCACATACCAATAATGATACACATTCCGTATTTTGCAAAAAAAAAAAAAAAAAAGCTTTAGTGTCTACCCTAAGTTTTCACTGCTTATCTCAAGTATGTTTTTAAAAGAGGCTAAATTTAATTTTTGCAACACTATAGGAATCTATGAATTTGCTTTAGTATATTGACTAGGTCCTTATCCTGATTTTAAATGACTTCATTAAGAAAAAATTCCTTATTGGGACTTCCCTGGTGGTCCAGTGGTTAGGACTCTGTCCTTCCACTGCAGGGGCATGGGTTCGATCCCTGGTCGGGGAACTAAGATCCCACATGACGCATGGCATGGCCAAAAAGAAACAACAAAAAAATTCCGAATTCAAGGAAAAATACAGACCAGTCAGAAAAAAATAAAATTATTATAATTGCAGAAGCCAGAATATATTTGGACATCTACATATGTGTTTTACCATAGATCCTATTTATTTTGTTACCTTGGTTTTAGGGATTAGTACAGCATGGGCATGTGCTTAAATGATGTGGGTGATGAACATACTAGATAAAGAAAATAATAATTTCTTTGAATTACTGGTTGTATGTGTATATATATATGAGGGCAAACTTAGATTAAATTTCTTCCTTAAGCAGTTTATACATACATCTTACCTCTGTTAAGAAATTGGTCGTCCCTCAAAACAAAGCTAATTGGTCTTAGACCTAATTTTTAAATATTGGAAATTGATCTTTTTTTATTGTTCATAAAACACTCAGGAATGCTATTGAAAGTGTATTTCAGTTCACAGTAAGAGAAGATAAAGTCCTTACATGAAGGTAAAAATGACAAAAATGTTGTTTCAACAGGAAAATAATGAAACTGGCTTAGAGAATGTCATAAACAAAGTGGCCACATTTAAGTAAGTACTTAATATTTATGCTTATTCTGAAAGTTAGACCAATCTTTGTTCTTGTATTTCGGATACTTTGTAGAAGCTCTGAAGTTCTTTCCTGAACTCCCAAGGACAAAAACAAAGTACAGACAGAATGGGTGAGAACAAGGGGCACACTATAGGCACTTAGTACCTGTATGATGAAGAAATGAGTATTTTTGTCAAGTGAATGAGAAATGTCCATTTGTGATATTAGGTGACTTAAGTAAGCAAAAAAACCTTTCGATAATCTCTTTCCCATCAATTCTAAGCCATGACTTCGTTTATTCTATTAAATTTTTATATTGTATTCTTATTTTAGACTTTTCTCTGCTAGGATTAAAACATTATTTTGCAATCCTTTGATTCTTTGAGATACAAAAAAATGGAAATAAGGTTTTAAGTGGATTAATTCTTGAAATTAAAAATTGATACTGGTAGTGAATTTTACTGTTATAGTAATATATTTATAGATAAATTGCTAGTTTCAAATAACCTTAAAAATAGAGTGTTGCTTTTTTATGCTCTTATATTGTTCAATAAATTATTTCACTTACTTTGAAAGAGACCAAAAGCTGTTTAATGTGCAGAACAAATATGGTGTGCTCCTTTTGGCCTTAATGCTTTTCCTTATAGTTCTCTGTAGAGGATTCACCACTATATTTTCATTTATAATTCAATTTTCTACAGATATGATATCTTACTACCATTTTATATTTGACCTTAGACAATGCAAGCTGTAGTTGAACAGGAAATCTTGAACAGGCTTCATTTTTAGCTTCTGAAGCCTTAGGGATTTAGGTAGGGTATGGGGTCAGATCTACGTAGTATAAAATAAACTTCTTCAGATTTGTTTAAATTTCATAATTATGAAACACAGCTTAGCTGTTAACCAGGACTTTGAGCTTACAGTGTAGGTTTTTAGTTTTACTCTTGAAATGAAATTTGTCATTTCAGTTTAAGCAAGTTGAATGAGATAAGGCTGATTTCTTCTCTTGATTTTGACTTTTATATTAACTTTTAGGTTCTTATTTTGTCTTACTCTATACTTCAAGAGCACTGCAGTTCACCTCTGTATTTTCTATCGTTTTAGGAAACCAGGTGTATCAGGACATGGAGTTTATGAGCTGAAAGATGAATCATTGAAAGACTTCAATATGTACTTTTATCATTACTCCAAAACACAACATAGCAAGGTAGGAAAAGTTATCCTCTTCAGTAAATAGCCTAAAATGCTTTATGCTTTCCAACTCCATAGAAAATTGCCTGGTTTTTCTGTAGTTTCATACTGGTTTTCATTATTAGAGCTCATTATCTTACCCAGGAAATTAAAATTGAATCAATAATGTTATCTAGTTTGTAGGAAATATTCAGATTTTCCTGATTATACCAAAAATATTCTTTTAGTTGTGTTAGGGGTAGGAGGATTCAATCAAGGATCATGCACTTTATTTGGTGTCATGTTGCTATAGTCTCCTTTAATTTGGAATAATCTTTTTGCCTTTTTTTGTCTTTCATAACATTGACATTTCTGTAGAGTATAGGCTAGTTGTCTTTTAGAATATCCTATATTCTGGATGTGTCTGATTGTATTCTTGTGAGTAGATTCAAGTTAAACATCTTAGGGCAAAAATACTACATAAATGATATATTGCATCACATCAGTAGGCACATATAATGTCTGTTTGTCCCATTAAGGGTTGATGTTAAGTTAGATCACTTAGTTAAGGTAATATCTGGCTTTGTCCTTATAAAATGAATAATTTCCAGTTTGTCGTACAATGCCCTGTATATAATAGACACTAGGTAAATACTGTTGACTGAAAGAATGGGGACTAAATTAGTGATGAACATTATTACCCATCTATTTTGCAGTGGCTTTCCCTAGGACAACCATTTTGTTTCTGGAGTAAGGTAGCATTTGAATACATATTTCAGTATATAAAGTATTTTGGTAGGTTTGTGAATCTTTCCTGCCTGCTTCAAAGTACCCCATTTTTTTCATACTTGTCAAGTGGTGTATTTTAAGATAGACTTTTTTTTTAATATATATAGGCTGAACATATGCAGAAGAAAAGGAGAAAACAGGAAAACAAAGATGAAGGTAAAAAATGAGACACTGAATTGACTCATTTTGACTATATGCTGTGATTTTGTATCAGCAAAGCATATAGTGTTTTGTTTTTGTTGTTTTTTGAGAGTGGGCAACTAATGGAAGTGCAAAGAACCCTTTGTTTCTTGCTCACATATTAAGATATAGCCTACATCAGTGGTGATAGAATTTTAAATTTATAACAAATGGAGTTTATTTTGGGTGACTTACATAGTGACTTATTTCCCTTGACATTGATGTTTTCAGTGCTTTAAAGGTAACAAAGATCATGTGTTGTTTTGCGTGTAATATATGATTCTGACATTTGCAATTTAGCATGAAGGATAACCCAAATAAAATTGTACCTATTTGTCTCTCCTGACATTGATCTCCTACCCACTTTAGCACTACCACCACCTCCTCCTCCTGAATTCTGCCCTGCTTTCAGCAAAGCAGTTAACCTTCTCAATTGTGATATCATGATGTACATTCTCAGGACCATATTTGAGCAGGCAGTAGACCCAGATTCTAACTTGTGGACTGAAGGGATGCTCCAAATGGTATGTACCGAAAATATTTTCTCTATTTCAAATACTTTCTCTACTTCATAGAGTTCTTGGAGGTCTGGAGAAGATCGGTAGTCTAACTTTCTGACTTCATTCAGAACCACAACTAGAGCACCTGAGACCTAAGGGTCATTGAAAACAGCTTAGATGTGGCACAGATTTCCTTGTGACACATTCTCAAGTTTTTAGGATCCTTACTCTTGAGAATCATTTACATTAAAAAAAAAGCAGAGAAAAATTTTAAAAAGGGCTGTTCCTGCTAATAATAAATTGGCATGTCATTATTGTATCATAGTTTTCTGTATTTTTATTTCACATTGTATTATCAGGAGACAGTATAATAAAGATTTGAAGACAGGTTTAGGCTTGAATTTACCTCACTTGGGTTAGCGCACTTCCCATTTAAGGAGCAAAGAGTAATTTCCCCATTGCTAAAATGGGTTTAAATATAATTATTTCATAGAGTTGTTATGAGAATTAGTTCATTAAATGGAAGCAGCTATTTTTTTCTTCATGCTCTTATGGATAAGTTATTTAATAATGTCACCTTTGGTAGCTGTAATAGGATATTTATTTATCACCTGCCAACTAAATTTCCTTGGCTGTTATTGGTCTGGAGGCTCTAAATGCTATCATACTCTATGTGTATCTCACTTTTTTTTTTTTATAACAGCGGTAAATAAATGCAGTAAAAATTTCAACCCATAGAGATATATTTGAAATCAAAAGTTAAAATTTCTCTCCCTGCCTCCCATCACCCTACCTAAAGGTTTGTATCATCTGAAAGTCGTTCCACATTAGAGCATATAGGCCTACCTCATGCTTATAGCTGCGTATTCCATTATATGGACATCTGTGATGCATTTAACTATCTCCTGTTAATAGACATTTAGGTTGTTTTTAGGTCTTTGTATAACAAAGAACACTAAAATGAACATTGTTGTACAAATATCTTTGTACACTTAAGTGAGTGACTCTGTTACACTAATTCCTAGCACTAGGTCTGTACCTTTACATTTTTGATAGATATTGTCTAATTGGCCTCCAAAAATGTTATACTGATTTACTTTCCCATTACCAGTGTGGTGAAGAGTGCCTGCTTCCTAACACCTTTGCCAGCTCTGTATTTTACTAAGCTCTAAAATTTTTGCCTTTTTTTTTTTTTTTTGCCATTTTAATAGGTGAAAAACAGATGATCTTGTTTCACTCACATTTCTTTAATTTTAAGTGAACTTGAACCCCTTTTTTTTTGGCCGTGCCATGTGGCTTGCGGGAACTTCCCCGACCTGGGATTGAACCCTGGCCACGGCAATGGAAGCCCAGAATCCTAACCACTAGTCCACCAGGCAACTCCCAAGGTTGAACATTTTTCATATGTGTATATTTCATTTCTTTTTCTGTGAACTGTTTGTTCATAACCTTTGCACATTTTTTACCCATCAGATTGCTTATTTTTTTACCTCCATTTAAAATGTATTTACCTGAAGAAGCACAGTTTTAAAGATCTTGTCCTACTTTCCTTTTTCAGGCGTTTCATATTCTGGCATTGGGCTTACTAGAAGAAAAGCAACAGCTTCAAAAATCTCCCGAAGAAGAAGTGACATTTGACTTTTACCATAAGGCCTCAAGTATGTTTTAGTATCATTTTCAACACAGTTTCAGCTATTTGCCAATTTGTAACAGAAAGTTTAGCTCTGACAGGATTTTAATCTGTTAGTCCTTAAGACGGAAAACTCTGAAATTGTCTTAAGTCTTTTCGTAGCATTTTTAGTTTTTAACATTTTCAGTAACACAGGTATGTTTTTTAATCCCCACGGCAGTCCTTTTACTGCATGATCTCACCCCCTTTTGGGGGTGCTGCATACATTGATGGTTTCTTACTTTCATTCCTTGTCTCAGTATTATCAAATATTTGCTGCTATCTCAACCATAATGTTTACGCTACCCATCTATGGAAGATATTAATGTTCCTGAATTTAAAATGATTGCAGAAGTCTGAGTGAATGATAATGTGTTTGTTTTGCACAATTTTCAATGTGGAAGAGCAGGATAGGTTTAGATTAGGTTTTTCTTAAATGCTACATGATTAAGACAGTTTTTTCAGAGCACATTCTAGGAACATTGATTTATAAGATCAATAAGACAAAAACATCTCATTTTCTATTTAAACACTATTTTTTAGATTCTTGACTACATCATAAACCTATTCAGTTTATGGATAGGACAGCTCCCACTTCCATATTTTTGGGAGCTTTGGTTCTCAGTAAGTACTTTTAGACAGTGAGCCAAGTAGAGGGAAGGCAAAAGATATATCATTAAGGGTAGTTTTCACTTAGCAGCCCCAGTGGAACATGTACAAGAGAGACCTAAAGTAATTCCGGTTTTTCAAGTTCTTTAATTTAATACTTAGTACTTCATGTAATTGTAGATTCTTCCATAGAAAAATTAATGTAGTTAAGGGATTGACTGCAAACTTTGGTTATCAATGTGAATAACATTAACTATAAATTATAATTTATACATAATTATGAAGATATATGTTCATGATATATACTTTTTGTGTTTTAAAAAAGGATTGGGAAGTTCAGCCATGAATGCTCAGAATATACAAATGCTTTTAGAAAAACTCAAGGGAATTCCCCAGTTAGAAGGCCAGAAGGACATGATTACATGGATACTCCAGGTAAAACTGAAAAATAAACTGATCATTATCTTGGTTTAAATATTTAAGAATCTTCTGCTTGCCTTTAAGATTAAACCATAATATTCTCTAATTGTAAAATCATTTACTACTGATTTTCATGATCACTCATAATTTTTCATGTTAGTAATCCTATTTTACCTATGTTTTAGTGAGGGCTCTTTTTAATAAATTAACATTTATTCATTTCATTATTCAGTAAATACATATTGGGTACCTGCTTATGTGCCATGCTCATTTCTAGGCTCCGAAAAAGACAGATAAGGTGCTTGCTATCATGTTGCAAACATTGAGCTACAGACAATAAACAAAAAAATTATCAGAATAATTCAGTAGATGAGTAGGGGTAACTTTAGATGGGTAATCAGAAAAGGCCTCTTTTAGGTGGTAACACTGGAACTGAATGACATGGAGCCAGTCTTACAAGAATCTTGAAAAGTCCTCCAGAATGAGGGAACAGCAATGCGGAAGCTCTAAGGAGGCCAGAAAGAAGGCTAGTGTGACTGGAACATAATGGGGGAGGGAGAGAAAGGTAGGCAGCAAGGTCAGAGGCACAGCCGGGGCCAGGTCATATAGGACCTTACAGGTCAGGGGTAAATGGATTATAGGGACAAGAGTAAACACAGGGTAACCATTAGAAGATTATTGCAGTAATCCTGGTGAGAAATGAGCATGACTTCAGCTAGAAAGCAGATGGCAAGAAGCTGGACTGATTCACGTATAATGTGATAGTAGGAGCTATAGAAATTGCTGATACATTAGATGGAAGAAGTGAGAGAAATCAAAATGACTCCTAATTTGGAGTTTGAACTATTGGGTGGATGGCAGTGCCTTTGGGGAGGAGTGAATGAGGGGTAGGAAGAGAGGTCAGGAATGTTACTTTAATGGAAAACCCTCCAAATGGAAACATGAAGCCAAGGTTATGGAGCTTCCTTTCACTGTATTTATGAAAATATTTTTATGTTATCAGCTAGATATTATGTTGATAATTAGAATATAGGGTGGTTACATCAATTGGGGATCTTTGTACTGATCTGTACTTCAAGCAGTTAGTCCTTTTTATTACTTAATCAGAGACACTCCTTAAACAAGTGTGATATAATTTGATATGTAACTATAAGGTAATGATGTTATCAAGATTTCTCTTGAAGTAGATTTCATGAATATTTACTATTTTTCTTAAACCTACCAATATAATCATTTTAAAATGTAAAACAAAAACAAATAAAAGAAGTAAAGTAGATAACTATTCTATAGATTTTACTCATATATAGAATATTAAATTAATTAAATTAAATAAATGAACAGATCAAACCAAGCAAAATCAAGCACATAGATACAGAGAACAGAGTAGTGATTACCAGAGGGAAGGGAGTAGGGGGAGAGTGAAATGGGCTAAGGGGGTCAACTGTATCATAATGGATGGAAACTAAGTTTTTGGTGGTGTGCATGCTGTAGTGTATAGAGATGTAGAAATACAACATTGTACACATGAAACTTGTATAATGTTATAAACCAATGATACCGCAATTTTAAAAAAGTCAATTGAGCCATCAATTAGTCCAACATTTATATCCTATGGACCTGGTGTTATAAATTGGAGATCTGGTCCTGAAAGTTCATTTTTCCATTACAGTACCAAAGTCCATTGTCAAAATATATAAAAATCACAAATATCTGTTCTTATAAACATTAGATACTTTATCCAAATGGTTAATATAAAGTTTTGTTTTAAGTTCCTTGTGGGAGTTTTTTCCACATAAGACTGAGGCTCTTTCAAAATATAAATATTACAAGTTTTATGGATGTGCTGTCCTATTTCTGAAATCTTGATATTGTTAAAAAGAATGAGATAGCTCTTCCTTGGCACTGCCTGCGGAGGTGGCGGCCGTCTCCTACTTGACATCATGGCTACCCTCATGAAGCCCAAGATTGTCAGAAAGAGGACCAAGAAGTTCATCTAGCACCAGTCAGGCCAGTATGTCAAAATTAAGTGTAACTGGCAGAAACCCAGAGGTATTGACAGTAGGGTGCTCAGAAGATTCAAGGGCCAGATCTTGATGGGAGCAACAAGAAAACAAAGCACATGCTGCCCAGTGGCTTCTGGAAGTTCCTAGTCCACAACATCGAGGAGCTTGAAGTGCTGCTATGCAACAAATCATACTCTACTGAGACTGCTCACAATGTCTCCTCCAAGAACTGTAAAGCCATTGTAGAGAGAGCAGCCCAGCTGGCCACCAGAGTCACCAATCTTTGTGCCAGGTTGTGCAGTGAAGAAAATGAGTACACAGCTCATGTGCACGTTGTATTTGTGTCAATAAAACCATAAAACTCAGACAAAAAAAAGAGTAAGATAGATCTGTATAAGCTGTTTTGCAAACACCTCTAAAGATAAATGATGAAGTGAAAAAGGAAAGTAGGAAACAGTGTATATAGTAGGATCGGTTTTTATGAGAATATATGTAAATATAAAGAAATATATATTCTGATTTTTTTCCTGAAAAGAAATACTAATTATCTTTAATTTAGTTGATTTTGGGGAGAGGGACTGGCATCAGGAAGAAAAGGTATCACTTTCCATATTGTATCTTTGTCTTTATATGTCTTTGCACTAAAAATGTTATTTTAAATTTTAAAAAATTTCCATAGCAAAAGCAGAGGTATGCTCACCCCTGCAGACTGATTCAGCTGATTTTTGCTATCTCCAACCTTCTTCTTAGCTGGATTGCTATTTATTATGTATTTGCAGGTATTTCTCTCTCTCTCTCTCTCTCTCTCTGTGTGTGTGTGTGTGTGTGTGTGTGTGTGTGTGTGTGTAAATATATATAAATAGCTTAAGTTTAAGTCAAAGACATTTGGAGACATGATGACAAAATCAGTTGAGTGAATTTCTCTGTTCCTGATCAATCTAACCATATCTTTTTTTTAACATTTCATCTGTTTTTCACAGATGTTTGACACCGTGAAGCGATTAAGAGAAAAATCTTGTTTAATTGTAGCAACTACATCAGGATCAGAATCTATTAAAAATGATGAGGTAATAACATTATAATGATGATGACGTTCATCTCTGTCTTTGAACTTTACTGGTATAAGGGAGCTGCTTCTTTTTGTGAGAAGGAACCTGTTTATTGTAAGGTATATAAGATGTCTACTATTGTTCATTGTGTTTCTGTACCATAGGGATTAGTGGTAGTTGACATACATAGTTATCCAATATAATATATATATTTCACAAAAGTAGAGGAAATTGACGTTCAGTGCAGCGCTGTTGAAAATACCATATTTTATTAATTTTTGAAATATTTTAATGTCTGAAATTGGAATATGTCTTATAATCCATGCCTTCTTATTATTTAATCAGCAGCATTCTTAGTGGAACACAAGATTATGGTGCATCTAAGATTTAATGAAACACAGTAATCTTTACGTTATGAATTTCCATAATATAACGAATCAGGTTTTGATGATTCTAATCTCAAAATCATTAGAATATTATTACTTGTGGTTATTAGCTATCTTTCCTAAAAGAAAAACACTGGACTTAAGTTAAAATAAATAAAAAGACACCAATGCATTTCAGTAATGTTGTTAAAGTTCTCATTCTTAGCAATGTGTTAAGTAGTAACTGTTAGACATCAAGTTGGCTTTAAATTGATTAAATGTCAGTGGTTAAATGATTGACAAATGATTCAAAATTATTATTATTATTATTTTTTTTTTTTGCGGTACGTGGGCCTCTCACTGCTGTGGCCTCTCCTGTTGCGGAGCACAGGCTCCAGATGCGCAGGCTCAGCGGCCATGGCTCACGGGCCCAGCCGCTCCGTGGCACGTGGGATCTTCCCAGACTGGGGCACGAACCCGTGTCCCCTGCATTGGCAGGTGGACTCTCAACCACTGCACCACCAGGGAAGCCCTCAAAATTATTATTTCATTTAATTTTGTTTCTTAATATACCTGCATTGAATATAAAAAGCAGTTTATTAGATATTTAAGATACTTGGCATTTTAAGTTAAAAAAATGTTTTAATAAGTTAAATTATTGAAGTAACCAATGGAACAATTAATTGTAAGATGTGATGGAGCCTGTATGTTAATTTTGAGTCATCAGATTGAATCTGAGTTTACTCTAGGAAATTTTGCCTGACTGAACAGTATATGTAAATTTTCACAATGGATCTTACCTAATTTTTCTGGTCTTTTAATACCCAGATTACTCATGATAAAGAAAAAGCAGAACGAAAAAGAAAAGCTGAAGCTGCTAGGCTTCATCGCCAGAAGATCATGGCTCAGATGTCCGCCTTACAGAAGAACTTTATTGAAACTCACAAACTCATGTATGACAGTACGTCAGAAATGTCTGGGAAAGAAGACTCCATTATGGAGGAAGAGAGGTAAAATAAAGCAAAACTAAAAATTAGCAACCCAGTTTCTTGTAGGAAAAATTACATATTCACTTTAAATAATATTTTTTCAAAATATATTTCAAAGTAAGAGAAATCACACTATTTTTAAGCTAGCAAGGGCACAGTGAAGCCTCTTACTGGATGTAATTTTATGTTGATAAACTGTTCAAGTGCACAATGAAGTTAGTCGGGAACCTTCATGCACAAAAAGGCATGACGATGGAAACAGCAAAGATAGAAATCATCTCCTGTTATCTTGTACGTGCAGACTTCTTTAGGTACACATTTATGTATCAGTTCATATAGTCCACATCATTTTTATGAGTTCTGGTAAAAATGACTGCTGCTATTACAGATTGAAAAAAAACCCTTCACTTGAAAAAGATGGTCCATGTTAATTTTTCCTTTTTTCTAAAAAAGAAAGAAGGCAACGCCTATAGTTTTAGTCATGGAGAGCACATTGGAATGGGAATTAGTAAACCTCGTTTTCTGACTATGACACTATGCTGTGCTCTTGGGGAAATCTGTTAACTTTCTGAGAGTAGTGTTTTGTGGGCTGTTATTTAGATACAGTGAGAAAAGGGAGGAGGCAAAATAATGGTTCTTTGAAAAGCATTCCAATTTAAAATATTGAAAATCCCTTCTATGCTTATTTTTAAAAACAAGCTTTCACTGCTCCTTAAAACAATGTGTGTTGTGGATACTTTTAGGAAATTGTGCTTCTGCAATAACAGTAGACAGTAAACATTATACTTTACATAATATGTCTGTAATCCTGAAGCTGAGTATGCTAACAAAGAACCACAAAGAATACTGACTCTATATCTTAAAGATTAAAATTATGGTGGTAAACTATCCTGGGATGACAACATCCCAGTAATAAAACTAGAAACTAATACAAAACTTTAAACAACAAGCAGAAGTCCCAACCCTCTTGATATTACCTATGAACAATATAACATTTAGAAAGTAATGAACAAGAGACTACTGTATATTTATTCAAACAAGAGGATGTAAGCAGAAATGTACTCAGAATTAATTAATGGCCCTAGTGCTTTCATAATATATTTTTATTGCCTGATTGATTGTACACATAAAATTGTGTATGTGTTCTCACTGAAAACAATTCACATAACACAGTAAGTCTCCTTTGACCGTCCTCTGCATTCCTGATCTTTCTCCACAGATAACCATTGTGATAATAACTATGGTTCTAGATGTCTTTCTATGCATTTGTAAACATGTGTACGTGAATAATAATGAGTCTTGTTTTGTGTGTTTTAGTGGCTTTTTAAAATTTTACCATCCTTTTTTGTTCTGTGGGTTGCTTTTTCATTCAGTGTCTTTTAAATCTTTTCATGTCAATACAGATAGACCTTTAGAGTAGATTCTACATCATTCTTTATGACTGCTGCATAGTATTCCATAGTATGGATATATAATATTTTATTTATCATATTTTGGACATTTAAGTTGTTTTTCCCTTGTTCCCCAGTTTTCCCATATTACAAACAATGTGTCAGAACATTTTTGTATGTTCCCCCTTACACAACCCTACAAGTACTTCTCAAGGGTGGAATCTAATAAATGAAAGGGCTGGGTCATAATTATTTAAAATTTTAATAGATACTGCCACATTGCCCTCCAAAGTAGTTTCACCAATTTCTACTCCCAGCAGTGTATGAAGAGTTCCTGTTTCTTTCATTCTCACCAATACTTAATATTATCAGTACTTGAAAATATTTGGTATAATCAAAATTATAAATTTGTGCCCTTCTGAAATTCCCTGATTGGTTAGTACTAGGTTGAGCATCTTTTCTTATAATTATTCACTAGCCTGTTAAATTTTGTCTTCTGAGAATTGCCTCTTATTATCCTTTGTCCATGTCTATTGGATACTTTACTTTTATCTTACTGATTTCTAGAAGTCCTTTAAAATTATGGATATTAAAGTTTGTTTCATGTTTCTCATATGTTGTTCCTGTTTATTTAACATTAATTATGAAATTTTAGCCATAGCAAAGTTTTCAGTGTTGATAAAGACAGATTTGTCAGTCTTTTCGAGTTTTAACTTTTTGTATCTTGTTTAAGAAGGCTTTTCCTATCCCAAAGTCACAAATATATTCTCTTACATGTTTTAAATGTAATTACATTTTTCATTTACATTACATTTACAAATTTACATTTACAAATTACATTTACATTTAAAATTTTAATTACAGTTATATTAACACATTTTCCTTTTAAAAATCAAATGTTAGAGATAAAGCTAAAGTTCCATTTGAGCACTGGCCCAAATCCTGCACCCCTTTCTGCCCTTCCTCAGAGATACTCTGGTTATAAGTTTTATGTATATCTTATAAGAATTTTTACTGTGCTATTAGATACAAATATATATAACCATAGAAATTATATAGTGTCATTCAGCCTTTTGTTTTATTTGCATAAATGTTATTATGCATGTATCATTCTTCAGTTTCCCATTTTCATTTAATATTATGTCTGGGAAATCTGTATATGTATATTCTTACATACAAAACAAGCTCAGGGACTTCCCTGGCGGTCCGGTTGTTAAGACAACGTGCTCACAATGAGGGGGCCTGGGTTCAATCCCTGGTCGGGGAACTAGATCCTGCATGCTGCGACTAAGAGCCCGGATGCCGCAACTAAGACCCAGGGTGGCCAAATAAATAAATTAATTAATAAAATAATAAAAAAACCAAGCTTAGCATTCCTCATTCTTGGCATTTGGACAGCAGTTCTTATGCCTAATGAATTGCAGGGCATTTAGCATCTCTGGCCCTTTATCCACTGAAGTGCAGTAGTGCCCCCTAGTCCTTATGATAACCAAAAAGTTAACTTTACTCACATGTTGCTGAACCCCTCCTAAAAAGTAGTAAGTACCACACCTAGCTGAGACCCACCTTTTAAAAACTTCATACTATTCTGTATTATGTAATTTCATGTATACTGATGATAACCATTTAAGTTATTTCCAGTCTGTTGGATGATATATGATATCTCAGGGAGCTTCTTGCATGGATAGCGAGGCAGTATTACATGGCATGGCCTGTGAAGTCAGATCATCTGGGTTAAATTCTGGCCCGGTTACTTCCTAGATGAATCATTAGATAAGTCTCTTACCATCTCTAAGCCTCAGATTCTTCATCTGAAAAATAGAGATAATAATAGTACCTGCCTTATAGGATTGTTGGAAGGATTAAATGAGGTAACATAAAGTATTTGAAACAGTGCCTCACATTACAATTAGTGCTTTGTAAGTATTTGCTCTTATTTATTATTGTACACATTGAATACATCTTATGAATTGCTAAGTCATTAAGATGTATATTTTAAATTTTAATAACTACCAAAGTAGAACAGAAACTTCAATGCCTAATAAGAGGGAATGGATAAAACCATTATGGCACATCTAGTAAGAGTACTGTGCAGCCATTTAAAAATAATGTTTCTGAAGCAAATTTCATGACATGAGAAAACAGCTAAGATATAAGTGAATAAAGCAGGACACAAACCGTATATGTAATGTGATCTTAATTATGTAAAAAATGTTATAAATAGAAAGCAGACTGGAAGGACATGTACAAGTCGTTATTTCTAGGTTGTGAGAGTATGATGCTTTTTATTTTCTTCTTTATATTTTTCTAGACTTTCCAAAATTTCTTAATAAGTATGTATTACTTTTATAATCAGAAAAAACAGATTCACAGCTTCTTGGTACAGTAAGTTAACTATAATTATAATATGCATTCTACTTTGTGATCTGCTTTTTCTCTTTTTGCACTTATCAACACAGAATGTATTTTCTAGTAAGCAAATTAACTGATAAAAGTCAGAAAAATCAAGGGGGAAGATTTTAAGCTAATATTGCTAAATATAATTTTTATTTTATTTTTTTTATTCTTAAAGTTCTTGCCCTAAAGTTACTTAAAATCTACCAAAATATAAAGACAAGTGACCAAAACATGTGTCCTCATTTCTGGTCGTTTCTCTTGCTAGCACCCCAGCAGTCAGTGACTACTGTAAAATTGCTTTGGGTCCTAAACGGGGTCCGTCTGTTACTGAAAAGGAGGTGCTGACATGCATCCTCTGCCAAGAAGAACAAGAGGTGAAACTAGAAAATAATGCCATGGTATTATCGGCCTGTGTCCAGAAATCCACCGCCTTAACCCAGCACAGGGGAAAACCCATAGAACTCTCAGGGGGTATGTATTGTTTAATAAATGTCTTTTTGAGCATTTCTTTTCATACTTGTGTAATTAGAAAAAATACTATCTGAAAGAAGTTTGGGAGTGAGATTGTATTTAGCCTTATTTGGTCAGATCACATTTTACCCATTTATAAAATGGACGCTAGATTTTTACATGCCATTTTGGCTCCTTTGTCTGTTTTTTAAAATTTTGGTTAACACATGGCCACGTTGCTCATTCTGTCTCTTTCTATCTATCTCCATTTCTTTTTGCTGAACCATTTACAAGTAGGAATTCATGACATTTCCCTAAATATTCCCTAAATATTTCCACATGCATTTTCTAAAACTAAAGATAATCTATTATATATCTAGCATACCAGTATAACATTTAAGAAAATTACTAATTCAGTAATATCATCTAATATAAAATCCATATTTGAATTTCCCCAACTGCCCTCAAAATGTCTTTTTTTAGCTAGACTTTTTTTTTCCATTTAGGATTCAGACATGTTTCCTATGTTGCTTATTTGATGTCTGTTTTAATCTAGAATAGTCACTTGCCTTTTTTTTTTTTCCATGATAAGTTTTTTGAAGAATGCAGGCCAGTTTTCCTGTACAGTGTCTTACATTGTGGATTTGTCTGGTTGTTGCCATGTGGTTAGGTTCTTGTTAAACATTTTCTTGGCTGGAGTACTTATTACATAATATGTTGTAATTCTTATATCACATCAGGAGTTAGCTGCTTTATTTTTTAAATACCCTTGGAATAATAATAATGATAAAAAAGGTTAACATCTAATGAATACTCACCATGTGCCAGGCACTGGTTAAGTGCTTTATGTGTATTTACTCACTTAATCTTCATAACAGCCCTGTGATTTAGGTACCAGTATTGGCTCCATTTACAGATGAAGAAACTGAGGCACAGAGAAATTAATTAACTTGTCAGAAGCCACAAATTATAAATGGTGAAATCAGGTTTTGAACCCCATAGTCTGTGCTCTTAGCCAGTAGATTATATTGCCTCTAAATATCCCTTAAAGTTACCCAGTCAAATCACTTTTAAAATACAAAAGTAAACTGTGCTTGAATCATAGAAAATTGCTTCAACAACCAAGATAATGCAACTTAAAGCCTAATGTTAATACATCAAGAATAGAAGTTGTGGGCTTCCCTGGTGGCGCAGTGGTTGAGAGTCCACCTGCCGATGCAGGGGACACGGGTTCATGCCCCGGTCCGGGAAGATCCCACATGCCGCGGAGCGGCTGGGCCTGTGAGCCATGGCCGCTGAGCCTGCGCGTCCGGAGCCTGTGCTCCGCAACGTGAGAGGCCACAACAGTGAGAGGCCTGCGTACCGCAAAAAAAAAAAAGAATAGAAGTTGTCATTAATCCATACTAATCACACCTGGAAGTCTAGCTTTATATTTTCCTCTTTTTACTTACTCTTAAGAATATATATACTACTGCCATGATATTGTGACACTTTTATTGGACATTCCTAAGAAAGTTTATGATTAGAATTTTAGACCTGATAACCTCTTTTTTTGTTTGGTTTCTTTTTATGATTGTGGGGCAGATGAATACATACCTCACATTTTTGTCTTTCTGTATCAGAAACCGTGGACCCACTTTTCATGGATTCAGACTTGGCATATGGAACTTACACAGGAAGCTGTGGTCATGTAATGCATGCAGTGTGCTGGCAGAAGTAAGTTGTCCTTCTGACATGTTCTTGAAAGAAGCTAGGAATATTGAAGTTCTCTAAAGGCCACAAAAAGGCATGTTTCCTCGTGTCTTCTTTTTTTCTTATTTGAATAATTGAAGCAGTTTTAATTACTGATTTTGTTTGCATGATACTCATTATAGTATCACCCTTAGAAATTGGTGTGTAAAGTTATCAACTTAAAATTTTCACTGTACTTGCTTTGCACAAACTAATTAGTCTCTTTTGATCAGTATTTGTATAAAAGAAGTAATAATCTTTATAAAAATCTCATTCCCCTCAAAACATAGAGGGAAAAGTACCTTTGAGGTAGAATAGGGGACATGAAATTCTAGTTGTATATCTGGAAGAGAGAAAAGTTCAGAAATAAAATTCCTGCGAAATATTTTATGTAGGGTTTACCTTTTTGGCATCAGATTAAAATACATAATTTTCCTGTAATAGCCCTTACTACTTCAGTTGGTCATTGGAAACTGAGGGAGGTAGTATCTGTATTGTATCTCCATGCTGTCGAGGCAGGAGACAAGTTATAATTCAGTAAAACTATTTTAAATTTGTTTCTGCCCTGATGTGTCCTCCAGTTTGCCCCCAAAAGAATGGGCGTCCTGTTTCTTCTATAATTATAATTTGTGTATTTTTGCATGTAGATTCTAAAGATGTTTATTGAGGCAAAAATTCCAGATTTTTTTCAGTTGAATTAGAGCAAAGATACATGTGTAGTTTTGAATGGACCTATGTCTTGGAATTTTGCAGGTATTTTGAAGCTGTACAGCTGAGCTCTCAGCAACGCATTCATGTTGACCTTTTTGACTTAGAGAGTGGAGAATATCTTTGCCCTCTTTGCAAGTCTCTGTGCAATACTGTGATCCCCATTATTCCTTTGCAACCTCAAAGGATAAGCAGGTATATTTTAATTTATGTTTTGGTTAATTTTTTTTAAGTTGTCTTTAATCCTTTTGTTGTGACTGTTTTAATTAGATTACTAATTCCTTTTTTGCTATTTAATTAATACTTTTTCATTTTATAACTTGTATTCAACTTTAAAAATATGATAAAAGCCCCAATTTTTGGTTTCTAAAGGAACTGGAATATTCATTTACTCAAGTCTACATGTTTTGCATCTGTCTTCCAACAGCCATTAAAGTAATAGAACTTTGATCTCCATCTTAGCACTCACAGAAGGAAGAAAGTTGCAAAGAAGATCCATTCCTTTCTTATAGTCCTTTGCCAGCATTAGAGTTGCTATTAGGAGTTTGGTTGCTCTGCAGGTCTTTGTATTATTATTTCTATTCTATTTTTCTGAAGATCCAAATGCTGTAGTTGTAGAGACATGGACAAAAGGTTAACTATAAAGGTAAATAAACACGATAGGTTCATCTATGGATAGTTTTTTAGTGTTTAGAATAAATTTTTAAACTTTTATATTCTGACCATCTGTGAATAGAATTTAATAGCAGATTTATTAGTTTTTTTATGACAACTAGAACATGTAATTGTATATTTCTGTATTCTCACTATTCTACATGATGATAACAGTACTATTTATTATTATTATTATTTCAGTTTTTTTTAACTCGGTGACTTTGTAGTGATAGACCTAAGTTTTTCTAAAGAAAATGATTTTATTGATAAAAACACTTTTAACTTGTTTTCACAGCATAAGAGTTCAAAGGTGATAGGTTTGGCAATCAGCGTCAGTAAGCAGTTGCTCTGTCTCTCCTATTCCATGTCATTAGAAAACATAATTTTGAATTGTTTTCTATTTAGTGTATTGGGACATAGAATGTCATCTTTTAGGAAGAAGGTGACATCACAAAGATTTATCTTTTATTTATTTATTTATTTTAGTTTTATTTATTTTTTGGCTGTGTTGGGTCTTCGTTGCTGCACATGGGCTTTCTCTAGTTGTGGTGAACGGGGGCTACTTACTCTTCATTGTGGTGTGCAGGCTTCTCTTTGTGGTAGCTTCTCTTGTTGCCAGGCACGGGCTCTAGGCACGCAGGCTTCAGTAGTTGCAATGCGTGGGCTCAGTAGTTGTGGCTTACAGGCTCTAGAGCGCGGGCTCAGTAGTTGTGGCTCACAGGCTCAGTTGCTCTGCAGCATGTGGGATCTTCCCAGACCAGGGCTCAGACCGTGTTCCCTGCATTGGCAGGTGGATTCTTAACCACTATGCCATCAGGGAAGTCCTCCTTGATATCTTTAAGAATAGGATGCTTCAGGGCAGTCCTTTCTAAAGTTAGACTGATCCTTACAACTAGGTCTCTTCAAACCCTGTGACACTTTTAGTCTGTAGTAACAATTTTGTTACTTAGGATCTGAAATACATAAATATACATAACATTTTTATTAGGCATTTGAACTTACCTGTATAGTTGGAATATATTTGCCTCTTTTGTTAGAAAATCAACATGAGTATAACCTAAGATACTAAAGTTAAGAGCATATAAAAAACTTTATCAAAACTAATAATAAGCTAGCATTTTTAAAGAAAATTGGTCATAACAAATCAGAGTACACTTTCATTTCTGAGAACTGAAAAAATTCTTAGATCAAATTTGTGCCCAGAGATGTGAATTTTGGCACAGTTCATTGTATATTTTAACTTCACTTAAAGCTGTCCTTTCAGTAAGCAAATCTCTACTTTATAGTCCTTTTTAATAACACTGTTTCTGGTCCCCCTTGGTTGTTAATAGCAGTTTGGGTCAAACCCCTGCCCTTACGGAATTTATATTACAGAGAGGAGAGACCAATGGTAAACATAAAAATACAGAGTATTGAGTAGTGAGAAATACAGAGAAAAACTAAATTGGCAGCATAAAGGGCTAGAGACAGACCAGTGCATGAGGTTCTCTACAGATTGAGTCGGCAGGGAGCTCCTCTCCGAGACGGTGACGTTTGGATAGAGACCTGAATAAAGTGAAGGACAAGCAGTACTACTCTCTGAGAGAAGAGAATTCTAAGAACAGGCAATATCAAGAGCAAAGACCCTGAAGTAGGAGCACATCAGCATGTTGAAGGTGAAGCAAGAAGGCAGCAGGTTCAAGGCACAGGAAGAAGGCAGTACGCTTGGAATGGAGCAAGCAAGGAACCAGATCCTAAAAGGGCTTATGAGCTAAGATTTGAAGTTAGAACTGTATTTTATGTGTGATGGAAAACCATTGGAATGTTTTGGATAGGGAAGTGATACAATCTGATTTACATTTTTAAAAGATCTTGCTGGCGGTTGTGTGATGAATGTATAGGTAATGAAGAAGCACTGCTGTGGAAGCAGGAAGAACAGTCTATTGAAGTAGTCCAGGTGATGGATAGTGTAACTTGGATTAGGGTAGTAATGATGGAGATAGAAAGAAGTGATCAACTTGGAATACATTTAGAAGATGAAACCTGCAAGACTAGCTGATAGATTAGAACGTGGTGTGTGAAGGAATCAGATATATCAGTGGTGATACCTAGTTTTTGACTTGAGCAGCTAGAATGGTGATTTCATTTACTGACATTTATTACTTCCAGGTGATGGGTGTATGGGTGGTATCTTGTTCTTTGTACTTTAAAATTTTTCTTCCCTCCCAAAACTACATTTTTAGGCACCAGTGTTTCTATGACCTAGGAAGCTAATCTGGAGGAGTTTGACTTTTTCATACAGCCGTTTATCCATGGAAAGACCCTACAAATTCAGCTTTTCAGTTTGACTTTGTGCCAATGGCTTTAATAATTTTTAAATATCATTTTTCAGTGAGAATACAGAAGCTCTTGCTCAACTTTTGACCCTGGCACGATGGATACAGACTGTTCTGGCCAGAATAACAGGTTATAATATGAAACATGCTAAAGGTTTGCTTAAAATTATTTTATATTTAGCTGTATGAGATTTAAGTGTCAGAGTCTTTATTTTTTTGAAAGTACTTATTGCTCTAAAATATGGTTTGTACATACAGATTTGTTAAATATTAGGAAATAGGTTTTTTTACGCCAAGGCTAAGTTTGGCTTAAATCACTTTACTCAATTTAATAATTTTTCATACTGTGAGGCAGTATGGACAGTAATTAATCTGGAGTCACAATGCTTGGATTTAAGTCTTAGATCTATCACTTACTGTCTGTGTGATCTTAGACAAGTTACTTAACCTCTCTGTGCCTCAGCTTTCTTATTTGCAAAGTGGGAATGATAATAGTACCTATCTCATTGATTGAAGGATTGAGTTATCCTACATAAAGTAGAACAGTGCATGGTACATAGTAAATACTATATAAGTGTTAACTATTATTAATACTGTTAATATGTTATAATTAATATTAATAACAACAAACATTTGGAAATTATTACCCCATTTATATATTCTTCACAGTTGAGAGATAAGACTACCTAAAGGCTCAGAGAAGTAAACAATGGCAGGCAGATTGGGGTGGAAGTAAAAATCTGAGGAATGTTTAGTACAGGCAGTGAGTTTCCTGGGGTTTTTTTGTTCCTCCTTTATTTCCCAGTTTTGACCCTGGGGTAGCCTGAGTCACAGAACTATGCAGTGGACATGAACAGTAAAAAATCCAGGAGAGATGCCATCTTTCTGGCCAGAGGACTGGAAAAGAAGCCCCTCAGAGCTGGAGAGTGTAAAGGGAATTCTTTTTTTTTTTTCCGCGTCTTTATTGGAGTATAATTGCTTTACAATGGTGTGCTTCTGCTTTATAACAAAGCGAATCAGTTATACATATATATATATCCCCGTATCTCTTCCCTCTTGCATCTCCCTCCCTCCCACCCTCCCTATCCCACCCCCCCATCCCACCCCTCTAGGTGGTCACAAAGCACTGAGCTGATCTCCCTGTGCTATGCAGCTGCTTCCCACTAGCTATCAGTTTTACATTTGGTAGTGTATATATGTCCATGCCACTTGTGTTTTTTTCCCTCTCTTTTGGCTCTTTCCCAAGGCCAGCTTCAGTCATGGAACTGCACTGCCATGGTGGCCACATAAATATCTAAAATCCCAAGAGAAAACCAGTCTTACTGGCCAAAAGATCTGGGAGAAATGGGACCACTATATTCCAAAAAATTCTGGGTGAATCCTCATTATTTTTTTCTTTGCCTCACAGCTTCACCGCAAGGTTAGCCCCAGTCAGCACAGGGGACTAAAACTGAGAGAAATTGGTCATTTTGACCAGAGGAACTGGGAAAAAGGGCCCCTTGGAGCTAGAGAGTATAGGGGGAATCCCAGAGAGGAGAGAGCTGTAGAAGGGAATCTCCTACTTTTGAGACAAACACAAGTCCTGAGCTCAGCTCCAAGCTGCACGTGTGTGGAACAGGCCCAAAGAAGCATAGCAACAGCTTTGAGACTGAAGCTGCATTAAACCACCACTCAAGTTCCAGACTAAGCCCTGAGTAGTACATATACTGGCAGACCCAAACAGCATAGCAAAGGCTCTGAAAACTAACATTGGAACCACCACTTACAGGGAGTGAGACAGAACTTGTTGAACCTGATTTGGGTTGGGTTGATTGCCTACTAGAACAACAACAAAAAAGGTACATTTTTCCAGAGAATGTTAATGCGGACCAGTAATGTTCAAATATATTCACAATGTAATATTCAAAGTATCCAAGACACAATCCAGAATTACTGAAGGTACAGAGAACCAGGAGAATCTGACCAACTCTCAAGGAAAAAAACAGTCAACCAACTGCCAATCCTGAGATGTTTTAGTGTTGAACTTTTCAGACAAAAAGTATAAAGCAGCTTTATAGTCATGAAACATGAAATAAAGGTGAACACTCGTGAAGTGAATGGAAAAATAGGAGTTCTCATCAGGAAAAAATAGAAACTATAAAAAAAGAACCAAATGGAGATAACAAAATTGAAAAAATACTATATGAATTAAAAAATTAACTGAATGGGGGCTTCCCTGGTGGCGCAGTGGTTAAGAATCCGCCTGCCAATGCAGGGGACATGGGTTCGAGCCCTGGTCTGGGAAGATCCCACATGCTACAGAGCAACTAAGCCCATGCACCACAACTACTGAAGCCTGCGCCCCTAGAGCCCATGAGCCACAGCTACTGAAGCCAGCACGCCACAACTACTGAGCCCGTGTGCTGCAACTACTGAAGCCTGCGCGCCTAGAGCCTGTGCTCCCCAACAAGAGAAGCCACCTTAATGAGAAGCCCTCGCACCAGAATGAAGAGTAACCCCCGCTCGCAACAACTAGAGAAAGCCCGCGCACAGCAACGAAGACCCAGCGCAGCCCAAAAATTAATTAATTAATTAATTAAATCTTTAGAAAAAAAGAATACAATTTTAACTGAATGGGCTCAGTAGTAGAATGGAGACGGTGAGATAAGAGTCAGTGAATTTGAAATTAGATCAGGGGAAATTACACAATGAAGAATGGACAGAAAAGTGATGCAGAAAAGCGATGCAGTATCCTTAGGGACATATGGAACATTTTTTTCTTCCCTTTAGCCCAACAATTGTGTCATTGAAGTCCTGAAAAGAAAAAGGATGGTACAGAAAAATAGTGAGGAAATAATAGCTGGAAACTTTCCAAACTTAGAGAAAGACTTAAATTTATAGGTTTAAGAAGCTCAGTGAACTTCAGACTTAAAAGCATACCTAGATAGATCATACCCAAACTGCTGAAAACCAGAGATGAAGAAAAGAATCTCAAGAGCCACCAGAAGAAAACAAGTCATTTCACATACGGGAATAACAATTCTAATTTGATAAGGAAGTGGAGCCACAAAGAGGTTTAGTATTTACCCAAGGTCTTAGTAACAGTCACTGGCAGAGCTAGGATTCATACCCAGGCAGCTTGGCTCCAGATCCTTGTTCTTATTCACTAACGCATGCTGCCTTACTAATAGAATACTATGCATTTGTTAAAAATAGAAATATAGAGGGTCAGTTACTGATGTGGAAGACATTTATGATCTGTTAGTGAAAAAACAAGATACAGAACAGTACTAGAGATGTTGTCCTTTTTAAAAAAAATCTACACGTGTAACATTTATATGGAGAACAGAAGAATATCACCCTAATGTCATCTGGTTATCTAGGTGGAGAAGTTGTGAATGATTATTTATTGCTTATTAACATTTTCTAAGTTTTCTAAAATGATCATATATAATTTACAAAAGCTAGAAAAGTGTGTGTCAGGCTAAACTCCTGTGATTTTTCTTTCTTTTTCCTTTTAATTTGTAAGGAGAAAAGCCAACAATTCCAGTCTTGTTTGATCAAGGAATGGGTGATTCCACTTTTGAGTTCCATTCTATTCTGAGTTTTGGAGTTCAGTCTTCGTAAGTATCTAAACAAGAGAAGTTTGTAAGTGGTTGTGAAAATAAGAGTGAAGAACAGTTCTTTCCTTCCTTCTTGCTTTATTTGTAAAATTGTTTGCTTTATCCCATTTTTATCTTGTTGCTTTCTCACTAGAGTTTTATTTGTACTAATGAAATTAAGTGGTTTGAGATATTAGAGTAATATGTATTTAATATGTATTAGGGTGAACCATGCCTATAATTAACTGTTTTTGACCAACAAAAATACTATTTTTATATAGTCCAACCTACAACAAGAACAGAATTTAAGAGACTTAAGTTAAAATCACATCTGACTTGCTCTGTGACTTCTGAAAAGTCTCAGGTCACTCCAACCCTACCACAATTCATTTTCTTGTTTGTAAGATTGAGACAGTGGTCTTCTAACTTACCTCATAACGTTAATGGAAAGATATTTATGTGAAGGCACTTTGAAAAATATAATGTATCCAAATCAGATATTACTTGTTAATGAATATCATCTGAGGTACATTTTTCTAGTTGTGATCCTTGTTTACATTATGTATCCCATTGCTACTGAAAATATTTGTTACTTGCAACAAATAGAAGTTCAGGAAACCAGAAATAATCATTGCTAGTACATATATTATTATATACACACACAGACATACACACACCCCTATCAGCGCAGAAGTACTTCTTGGTCCCTTATCCATACACTAAAACTTATGTCAGATCTGTTTCCTCTGAGTTTTTTTTTTTTTTTTTTTGCGGTACGCGGGCCTCTCACCGTTGCGGCCTCTCCCGCTGCGGAGCACAGGTTCCGGACGCGCAAGCTCAGATTCTCCACGGCATGTGGGATCTTCCTGGACCGGGACACAAACCCGCGTCCGCTGCATCGGCAGGCAGACTCTCAACCACTGCGTCACCAGTGAAGCCCTCCTCTGAGTTTTAATCCTCTCTCCAGTCTGTTCCTTAATTTGGACCTGGACCCTTTCTGCTGTGAACATTTACTGCATCTTTTATAAGAAATTATCTGGGTCATTACCATTTTGTCAGAGACATTTTTCTACCTGTAGGAGTTACAGTTCTGCTTTTCCCATTTTTTCTTAAGGAATAAATGTTCTTCAGCAGCTCTTATCTCTCATTTGACAAAGGGTAGTTTACTTTGTCAAAAGGAGTTAAATTCTTACTTTGGTACTTAATTGGACTTCTCAATAGGTAGCCCCTTTTACTAGACCATTATATCAATATAAATTTTTCTTGTTTTATTTTTAGGATAAAATATTCTAATAGCATCAAGGAAATGGTCCTTCTCTTTGCCACAACAATTTATAGAATTGGATTGAAAGTGCCTCCTGATGAAACGGATCCTCGAATCCCCATGATGACCTGGAGCACATGTGCTTTCACTATCCAGGCAATTGGTAAAGCCTATAAGAGAACTAGTTTGGAGCTTTATAGAAACAGAATTAACATTGATTGACCAAAATTCCTTTTTTTCCCTGATGGCCTGGAATACTTTGACTTGTTTAAGGACTCTTAGTATATCAGTAGATTAGGTGACATCATGCCATTTAGCCTTAGAATATTTTGTATTAATCTCTTTTAACTACAAAAATGAGCATATAAACTAAAAATACTTGAAAGGGACAGCATGAAGCAAGCTATATTAGAAAGGTGGCAGAGTTACAACACTGGAAGATCAGAGAAAAACAAAGGAAGAAGAATCAACCCAGAAATGTCCAGTATTTTTATTTCTTTTACACTTTGAGATAAAAAGAAAGGTAAACTAAAGTCATCTAAAAAATTACCAGGAAAGAGAAAGGAAGACTGAGGGGGTCAGGAGAGACAGATTAGCAGCAAGAAACCTACCAAGTCTGAAGGGAAGCCCACTGTCAAGTTCTCTGCCATGTTGAAAGCTTCTAGCTATCAAATCAACATGTTGTGCACCAGCGGTCCCCAACCTTTTTGGCACCAGGGACCAGTTTCATGGAAGACAGTTCTTCTGCAGACTGGTGGCCTGGGCGTGGGGGAGTGGTTCAGGTGGTAATGCAGGTGATGGGGAGCAGCAGATGAAGCTTCGCTCACTCGCTGCTCACCTCCTGCTGTGCAGCCCAGTTCCTACCAGGCCACTGACCGATATCGGTCCGCAACCTGGGGGTTGGGGACCCCTGTTGTACACCTTAAACTTACACAGTGTTATATATCTCATTAAAGACAGGGGTAGTGAAGCAGTGAAGAATTGCTTAGATTTTTAAATTAGTATATTTGCTCATGACAGTCACAAGATAGAGTACTACATGAAAAAGAGTTAAGAACTGTAATTCTTTCATGTCATCTTTATCCAAGCCAGTTTCAGACTCATTTTCCAGTTTTTCTGGTAGTTGTTTTTAATGGTTCTACCACATTTTCTTCATTTAAATATAGTTTTGTAATAAGACACTATTTCATGATTTGAAGTAACTAACATGAGGCCACTTCTTTTTTTTTAATAAATTTATTTATTTATATTTTATTTTTGGCTGCGTTGGGTCTTCGTTGCTGCACACAGGCCTTTCTCTAGTTGCAGAGAGAGGGTGCTACTCTTCGTTGCGGTGCACGGGCTTCTCATTGCAGTGGCTTCTCTTGTGGAGCACGGGCTCTAGGTGTGCGGGCTTCAGTAGTTGTGGCTCGTGGGCTCTAGAGCGCAGGCTCAGTAGTTGTGGCGCACGGGCTTAGTTGCTCTGCAGCATGTAGGATCTACCAGGGCTCAAACCCATGTCCCCTGCACTGGCAGGCAGATTCTTAACTACTGCGCCACCAGGGAAGTCCAAAGCCACTTCTTTCACAGAGTGTTCCTGGACATCAGCATCAGTCTCTGTGAACGGATTTTAGAAGTTATTTCCAAATCTGTCAGACTTAAATTGTGGGTAAAAAATAAATACACAGGTTTATATTTACTATGATTAAATAAAATGAGAAAAGGAAAAGATGAGGTTTAAATAGAATCTGAACAATATGATGTGAAATGTAAAGCATTCTTTTGGAGTCATAATCTACTAAATATCTTCAGATTTCCAATGAAGGTACTTTTACACTTTACTATTTTGGGAACACAAGCATTAGGAATTGGAAATTTATATTTAGGCATTGAACATTTTAAAAAGTGACAGTTTTGTTATAGAGTAGATGAGAAATTCATTGGAGAATAGGACTGAGTCTTCATGTGTGTTTCTGTAACATAGTAATTTGAATCTATTTGATTAATAGAGTGTTATATAGTTTTCACTCTAGGGCTTTTTCCATGCAGTGGATATAATGCTGTACTTTATTCCTAGTACATAAACAGCTAACTTATCTCACTCCCTGTGGGTGTGGAGAGACATATACAGGATGTGTTGGCACAGTTATGAAAAATAGTTGAGGAATCAAAACAGAGGGTCTGACAAAGAGAATGGAAGAAGAGGACAAATATTGTCAATCGATCACTTTGTGAATAAGATATCTTATGCCGCATAACAGGAGGGGGCCCTTCTGAGATAAAGGCACTAATCTCTGAAGAATTTAGTACTTCCTCGCTCAGATTATTTAACAAAACTTCTTCCCAAGCAATACCCAGGAAATAACAAAGTTTTGCTTAATGACTAATTCCAAAGTCCATAAAATGTCAGTTCAGGAATTGTTTCAAAACCAATAGGGTGGTTATATGATCCACACATCCTCCAAATTTTAAAAATGTATATATGAATCATGTGATACTCATTTTAATATAAAATTTACAAATATAAAATCAGTACTGAACTGAAAAGATATATTAATAGGTTTTATACTTGCTCAAGTGACTTTTGTAACACAATATATAATATTCAGTTAAACATCTGGTATCTAATGGTAAAAAAAACTACCAGCAAATTGAGGTTACATTTAGAATTAAACATGGTGATACTTGATTTAGTTCATACTGACCTTTTAACTATCGCATTTTGTGTTTAATGGTGTCTAGATTAGCCAAAATTTTGTCCATTTTTAGCCAGTTCTGGTTTTCTATTTTTTCTGCTTTCTTCAAAGCTAGAATAAGAGAAAATACATGATAAAAAAATGCAAAAAGAAAATAGGAAATAAGCCTTCCACTCTCACAGATGTGTTTGCTACCAAGGATCAGTGAAAATAAGAGTAATTTAGTAATAAATAGCCTAGCCAACAAGGCAAAATATATTTCTGAACCCATGCTTTTTTGGTATTTTCAGTTTCATCTTTTTATCCTATAAATCTAATTGTTTTTTAATAGTACCTAAAAGAGCAATAACGTTACTTACGTCTGTCTTATGTATTATTTTTTAACAAAAAAGGTGTTACTATATTAAAAAAATTACTTATTTAAAAATTTTTTGCAGAGAAGGACAAATACTGTATGTTTTTATTTATATGTGCTATCTAAAATATAAAACAAATGAACAAATATAGCAAACAGATTCACAGATACGAAGGACAAACTAGTGGTTACCAGAGGGGAGAGGGGTAGGAGTAGGGGCAAAATAGGTGAAGGAGATTAAGAGGTACAAACTACTAGGTACAAAATAAATGTTACAAGGAAGTAATACAAAGCACAGGAATATAGTCAGTATTTTATAATAACTTTGTATGGAGTGTAATGTGTAAAAATATCAAATTACTATATACCTGAACTTAATATAATATTGTAAGTCAACTATATTTCAATTAAAGAAAAAAATTTTTTTTGCATAGGAATTTTTTTTTTTTAAAGGAGGATAAATGAACCAGAATGCTTTGTTTTTCCCAGGTATTCTTTTTTTTTTTTTTTTTTTTTTTTTTTTTTTTTTCACAGGTTTTTTTTTTTTTTTTTTTTTTTTTTTTTGTTTGCAGTACACGGGCCTCTCACTGTTGCGGCCTCTCTCGTTGCGGAGCACAGGCTCCGGACGTGCAGGCTCAGCGGCCATGGCTCACGGGCCCAGCCGCTCCGCAGCATGTAGGATCTTCCCAGACCAGGGCACGAACCCGTGCCCCCTACACCGGCAGGCGGACTCTCAACCACTGCGCCACCAGGGAAGCCCCCAGGTATTCTTTATTGATTGCTGCAGGGACTTTATTATTTGTAGTAGCAATTTGTGAATGATCTACATTTGCCTTTGTAGTATTCTCTCACTCAAAAGTTTGGAAATTTGGGGGACTTCCCTGGTGGTCCAATGGTTAAGACTCCGTGCTTCCAATGCAGGGGGCCTGGGTTTGACCCGGTGCCGCATGCCACAACTAAAAGAGCCCACATGTAGCAATGAAGATCCCGTGTGCTGCAACTAAGACTCAGCGCAGCGAAATAAATAAATAAATAAATATTTTAAAAAATTGGGTGGGGGGGAAATTTTGGCATAGACTTAAACATGAAATTTTGAAGGGGAAAAGTGCAAAGCATCTGGTCAAAAATAAGATTAGTTAAAGAATATCTGATAGAAACCAAGTATACAATTGTAGCAGTATTCAGAATTTATCATTTTCGTTTTTCTTACTCTTTGAGAAAACCTCTTGGGAGATGAAGGAAAACCTTTGTTTGGAGCACTTCAAAATAGACAGGTATGTGTATTCCAGCAGGGTACGTGTAACTCTTGGTATGCTTTTTTAGGGAGTCCGCAGTATATTTATCATTTAAAAAAATCTTTATTCATTCCTTTTTCTGTAAAAGTTAGCAGAATTCTGTTAAAAAAAAAAAGCTACTTCAGTCTCATAGAAGACTGAAGGGCCAACATTGTACACTTTGGAGAGTTTTCTCAATCTTAGTGGTTAAATGTAATTCACAGAAAGATTTCTGATGATACTTGGTTACTTTTTATCCCCTTCTCTGTTTATTTCCAAATCAGAACCCTAGTGTCTCTTACATTTTTCCTTCTCACTAATTTTGTACCATCATGTAATATTAAGTATTAATGCTGGCTTAGCTCTAGATAAATCATCATACTGAATTCAAGAATAAAACTAAACCATGACTCCTTGATGGGCAGATCCTGACTCTGTATAACTATACTCCTGCCTCAGGCCCAAGCCTCATAACATTGGGGACCCTGAAAAACAGTGCTTAAGAAATGTGCTCAGTAGCCCTGTGAAAACAAACTGGGTAACAGGATTCCCTAGACCACCTACTTCCTAGCCATTTCTCTCTTATTATCTGATAGCTGACACAGGGGACTTGGAGTCCACGATGTGCTTCCCTATAGTTCCCATCCTTCCATCTGGGAAGCAGAAGATCTGTTCCCTGAATTCAGTGATTTTCTGCCATCATTTTAGAATTTCTGTAAATACGTTTGTTTGCACAGGCCTCAATAGAATAATTTAGGCCAGATATTTAAGAGAATGACTCTGGGGAAAATGAGTACTTAAATGAGAATTGAGATGATTATATCTTTAATACCTCTTTGTCATGGGAAGATCTATTAAAAAAATTCGGTGAAGTCATAAAACTTTTTAGAAGTATTAAAAATATTGTAACTAAATTTGCAAGAATGTAAAGTATATAGTAAGTCTGCACTAGTTCTTGCAGACTGGGATTGGTTTTTACATTGAATGACTTAGGTCTTTTATCTTCCCTTATCTTTTTATCGTCCCCTCTCTTACAATCTAGCATAATGGTCTAAAAGCATTAATGCAGTTTGCCATTGCACAAAGGATTACCTGTTCTCAGGTCCTGATACAGAAACATCTGATTCGTCTTCTATCAGGTAGAGTCTTCTCTGAATTATTATTATTATGTTATTTATGTGTCTTTTCCCATTGCATTTCTGGCAGTGTATTTTATTAGGAAACAACACACTGCACTAACTTTGGATACTCATTACCACAGCCTTACAAAAGAAAAAAACAAAAAGAAAAAAAACACATGGCTGCCCCTTTAATACCTGCAATCTTATTTTTAAAGCCAAGTGTTTTCAAATGTTGTCAACGTGTATCGGTTATACCCACCTAGGGGCTTTTTTGAACTAACATCCACAATCACTAACATCTTGTATCTCAGTCTGGTTAGAAAAGGGAGCAGTGATGTGGCTAGAACATTTAAAAATATGTTTAGTTTTGCTGGTGTGTATCAAAGTCATATAAAAATAATAGAAGTGCTAAGTGTGGTAATCTCAGACTGTAGGTCCATGCATGCCCTTTTCTTTGAGAGACAGGCTATAACAGCTGAGTTGGGGTTTTTTTTAGATTCTAACAAGCTAGAAATTAAGCCCATATGGTACTCAATATAAAAACAAAAAGAGGGATTAGAGGTCATACAGTAGTAGAATGATTTGGCTTTCATTTTGGTTGTCTGCATTTCCATTTAGGTATTTGTACTACAAGAGCTCCTTTGCGTCTAAATAGGTCAGGCTTAAAAAAGACTGTTTTTATAAGTCTTTTTATTCGTAAGTTCAATATGTCACAGGTAAAGAGGTTTAAGCTTGCACTTCCTAGGTATGTTTCTACCAAATAAGAGAGTCATTCAGTCTTTTTAAGCTTTAAAGCCAGGCATAGTGTTTTTCTAGCTGATCTAACAGGCTTTTTTCCCCAAAATTGACCAGTTACTTTACCTTGAAAGTCTGTTGAAACAGGTCACCTTCCTCCTTGTTGATTCCCACAAGCTTCTTAGGGAGCTCTTCCTGGGCAGTTTTCTGTCACTCTAATGACGTGGGGGTTCCATGGCTCCATCCAAATCTGCCACCTAAATTTCATTAGAACTGTTACCCTGCTAAGTTTTATATCTTCAAGTTTATTTCCAGCTATCTCCTGAATTAATCTCATGCTAATAGGAATCTAATATTAATGCTGTTCCCTAGCTACACACTTAAATTTTTTCTGTTTTTTCATTTACTTTTTCTCTTATTGGTCAGTTGCACAGGCCCAGAATTTTGCACGTGTTACACATGCTTCTTATTCTTAGGACCTCTTCCTATTGTTAACAGTTTATCCTATTTGCACAGTAATATTTTGGTCTTGTTTTTTAATTTTTTGGCATCTCTTTTCATTTCAGTTATAATTTGGATACCTTGTTTTACCAGCACTTCCAAATAGTCTCCCTGCTTTTACATTCATCACACATTATGGGATTTATAATGTTTAAAACACGTCAAAATAAGCACCAAACAAAGAGACTATTTAACATCATCACAGATAGCAGAAACTGAAATAATAGTGCATAATCTCTAATTGGCAGTAACTAATAGAATTGATGTGCTTTTGCTCTGTAATGTAGCTTTGTGCCTTTATGTAAAAGTTTGGTATGTGAAAATTTATTAGCAGGAACATCTTTATTTGCAAGGTGTTAGGGCTATAAACTCTGTATAGAGGTAGAAGATATGGTCTCTGCCATTTGTAAGGCTTATGATTGAATTAAAGAAGCAGAACCTCTGTGAAAACTCACATTATAATGTAGCCAAATGCCAGATATATGGTAAGAATACATGCTTCAAGAATTGAGACAGGAAGGGATCACTGTGGGGCTCTGCTGTTTTTTTCCTCTAACAGGGTCCATAAAGATAAGCTGAGAGGAACAGAGACAGCATTCTAAGCCCAGGGCACAATTTAAACAGATTGAGGAGGTAGGAAAGCATGTGATATGTTCAAGTTAGGCAAGTTTGATAGCAGTAGTGGCACCTGTAGATAGATAGAGAAGCATGAAGTTGTTTTGATAAAAATAGAGGATCTTAAATGCCCCAATGAGAAGTTTGAACTTTATTCTTCAAGTTATTGGGAATTTTTGAAACATTCTGAGCAATAATATTCTAAAATTAATTTGATATTGTATAGGTTGGATTGGAAAAAGGAAAAATTAAAGGTAACATGCATCTGCATGTAGTAGCATAAATTAGGGAGGGAATTGTGATGGGTGGAGGCAAGATTTTGAATTAAAATGAGTAACTAGATTATTGAGAGAAATAGGGAAGTCCAGAAAGTCCACAATAGAGAGCTGTTTTGTGTGAAAGGTGATGAATAATGTTGTAACATGTTGATTCTGCAGTAGCAACAGGACATACAATGCTCACTGCCATGTATGTGCCAGGCATTGTACAAGGATCTTTTTATATAATCATGTCTTTGAACTGCCATTCTTCAAGGAAATTATCATTTTCCTGATTTACAGATGAAGAAACTGAGGCACAGAGAAGTTATTTGACTTGATTGAGGTCATAAAAAGAGGCAGAACTAGTATTTGAATCCAAGCCTGACCATAAAACCTATGCTTTTCCTGCTATATCACATAAGTTTTGCTGAGATATTTAATTTAGCATAAATGGAAGATTTATTTATTTACTTATAGCTATTTAGCTATTAACATAGCTAGTTAATGGCAGAGCCCTGTTATCACTTTGTTTTTTAAGGCCAATATTAATAGCGTTTATCGATTACTGTATGCCAAGCTCAGGATAAGTACTTTTAATGCACATGTTAACGAACCTCTCAACAATCTTGTATACACTGTAGACTTAGAGAAGTCAAGTACCTTGCTTATGACAAATAGTCGCAGGAAGTACTGCATCTCATTTCTGTCTGACTCCAAAGCCCATGCTCTTAACTTATATGGTTTTGTTTAGAATCTTGGATTTGGGGTTGAGAAATTCACCTAGTCTGAATTTTTTTTTTTTTTTTTTTTTTTTTTTGCGGTCCGTGGGCCTCTCACTGTTGTGGCCTCTCTTGTTGTGGAGCACAGGCTCCGGACGTGCAGGCTTAGCGGCCATGGCTCACAGGCCCAGCCGCTCCGCGGCATGTGGGATCTTCCCGGACCAGGGCACGAACCCGTGTCCCCTGCATTGGCAGGCGAACTCTCAACCACTGCACCACCAGGGAAGCCCCTAGTCTGAATTTTAAACAAATAATAGTTTTATTGAAATAAATTAATTCCCTCATTTTTATATATACAAAACCCTTACTGTTGTTTTGAATTCTTGATTTCACTTCCTTGTCACTCTTTCTCTGACTTCCAAATTTAGAGACTGATCAAATCAGAAAGACAAAGTTTTTGAGCTGTCTGCATTTCCTTCCATTCATCAGCCCATATAAACCATTATCTAATTTTAATTCAGGAGGATCATCTCCATACTCCTTTCATTTACAGTGCTTTTCATGCTCTCCCTGCTCCAAACCCCAAATTGTTCACGTATTTTATGTATCACAGAACATTTAGAAATGCGTAGTTAGCGGGGAAAAAGTGGTAGGGAACATTGTATAAAAGGAATTCTTTTTCATTCAGCAAATACTTATCAAACAATTTCTTACTTCAGTCATCCTAGTTTATTTACCCTTTGCCCCATATCTTATATTTCAACCATTAAATTGCATCCAGGGCTTTTTAGAACCTTTTCTCAGTTTAGTTTATCTTTAATTATGGTTCCTATATCTTAAAAGTGTGATATACCAGTTTATCAGTTTCTGTATTATAACCCTGTTAAATTTTTGTTTTAGATCTTGCATTATATTTAACTACATTGCTTATGACTGACTGAATTACATTAAGGTTTTTTTGTTTTTTAGTTGTTCTTCCTAACCTCAAATCAGAAGCTACACCTTGCCTTCTATCTGTAGATCTATTTCATGTTTTGGTAAGTGTTCAGTAAATTTTTTTTTAAGTCACTCAAGCTTAGAATTTCGTGTGTTTTCCTCATTGAAATTTATGCTCTTTGTTCAAGATTATAAATTATCAGTGTTCAAAGTTTAGTCTCTTTTGTCCATTCCCTTTACAAATAGATACAGATTTGACTGAGACCATGAAAATCACTTTAAAAATGAAACCACATTTACCCTTTACTTTGTAATAGTCTTATTCTAGTTGATTATATTTAGTTAGTGTCTATACAAACAAACTTTTTCTAATAATGTATTTTCCCCCTTCCTCTTTTTCTCATCTTGTTTACATTCTAAGCAGTGAATGATGGGGTGAGCTGTCTTAAAATCATTAATTATTCGTGATAGGGACCAGGCCATGGGTGCATCCAGGCTTCCCCCAAAACACCTATGGTTAGGTGGCAACTGTTTTTTGAGTTTCTTGCACAGCTTTTCCATCCCTGTGAAGATTCCATTCCTTCAAAGCGAGTTCTCTAGAAAGAGCCATGGTGAAGTTGGGAGCATGGAGTTTGTGGATGCAAGGTTAGCCAGTATCCTCTACCCAGTGGTTGTCTCCCTATCTTTTGGAATCTCTTGGGGGAACCTTGAAAAGAATGCTGGTAAATGGGCCCGACCACCTGAGATTATGATTTGATTGGACTGGGGTGGGGCCTGTGTATCAGTGTTATTTTAAGAGCTCCCCAAGTGATTGTAATGTTGAATCTTCTAAAATCGCAGGGTTGAGACCACTACCTAGAACTAGAATAAGTAGACCCAGCAAAGGGTTAAATCTGTTTGGTGATGACATTTGTCCTCTATTTGTGGTATATTATATTATAAAATATCTTGTTGAATAATTAGGAAAAATATGGTGGTTATTAAAAAAAAACACAAACAGTGCAGGAGCTGGTGTTCTTTACATTTAGTTATGAGATTAACTTGTGTTGGTCTTTGTTGTTACCCATGTTGATGTCCATTTTCTCTCATAGGTGGGTACTGTGTTAGCATTCCCATCCTTGTATTGGGATGATGCTGTTGATCTGCAGCCTTCATCAATTAGTTCTTCCTATAACCACCTTTATCTCTTCCATTTGATCACCATGGCACACATGCTTCAGATACTTCTTACCACAGACACAGGTAAAGCTCCCATCAGTTGTTAACTGTAAATAACATTTGCCCATGATTTATTGGCAAAATAAATTATGTTTGTGATTAATCATTTTATATATTTCTAAGTTCTGTATTATGTCTCTTTTTGAATGACTGTTCATTTGTTTCTTTACGGATGCTGTTTAAACGGAAAGGTTAGAAGAACTGTGACAGGAATAATTAGGTCAACCACTTGACTCTCTAACTTGCAGCTGCTCTCTAGGTATACAGGGAGACCATTTGGATCTGCTTTTCCCTTTCTTTTTTTTTTTTCAAATTCCCCAATCTCAAGGTTGAGGATTAGTCTCTCCATTGTTTGTTCCTACCTAAATACTTTCAGCCTTTTGGTAAGCCTGTCTACGAAACATTCTTGATTCCTCCAGCTAGAATGATAGTACTTTGTTCATTTTATAGCAGTTATCACATAGTGTCTTATTTTATAGTTATATCTTACTGTTGTTCCACTCCTTTCCCTGCTTCTCCTTTCTCCCTGCTCCTCCGTGCCTACTGTTTCTTTAATAGGGAACATTCAAATTTCAAAATCTTCCCTCATAAGCTTCAAGTGTCTAGCAACTTTTGTTATACCCAGTAAGAACTCAATAAATATTTTTTGGATGAATGTTCATTTGAGGATACATGAGTAATATCATGGAATTGTGGTATAGTTGTCCTTATAGACTCTGCTCTTAATAGAAAGCAAAGTTGGGTTTTGAGTATCAGTGATCAATAAAGGCTACTGAAAGTTCAAATAATTTAGAGGACAGATAATTAAAGTGACCTTAGAACGGTATCTAGCAAAATTACATATGCATTTACCTTTTGACCCACCAATCCCACTTCTAGGAATCTACCCCAAAGCTCTACTGGCAAAAGTATGAAAGGATATAAGCACAGATTATTCATTGTGGCATTATTTGGAATAGCAGAAAACTGGGAGATTGGTTGAATGACCTATGGTATATCCATATAATGGAATGCTGTGCAGCTATAAAACAGAATGAACAAGATCTATTGAAGAAGTGATCTCCAGGATATATTATTAAGTGAAAAAAGTAGGGTACAGAACACTGGTTTTAGTATATACCTTTGTGTGAGGTATTTTATGTGTATTCATGTGTTTACATTCTTACATATATTCATACTTGCTTATTTTTTTAATAAATGAAACAACAGAAGTATAAACCGAAAACTGATTAAAAAGAGTTGCCTCTAGGACAAAGTAAAGAGTACAATACTTTGAGCAAAGACTCTTACGAATGTCTTTTTAATATAGTTGATTTTAGAACCCTAATTATACTTAACTAAAAAAAAAATCTAAATGGTGAAAATAATTTTTTGACAATTGAAAACAACAAATGAACCTAACAAGTGTATCAAGAAAATAATTGCTTAAGTGACTTTAAAAAACAGTATTTCAACTGTACTTCCCTAGTAGGATATATTCTGATAATGGAAGAACTACAAAAAAAATCTTAAATTGAACTCAGTTAGTGGTATCAGTGGTACTAATATTCTTATTTTGAAATTATTTTAGGCGGTTTTTAAACCAAATAAGGATTGTGTTAATGTCATTGGGAACCAGATTTTCAGTATAAGGAGGAAGACACACAAGAATAAATTCAGAAAAGTTAAGTAAAAACCAAATAATCTCCCAGTCACAATCCCTGCAAGTTATTTTTTGGGTGTCAGCAGACTGATTGTAAGTTTATATGGAGAGGTAGAAGACTCAGAATAGCCAACTCAGTATTGAAGGAGAAGAACAAAGTCAGAGGACTGATACTACTTGACTTTAAGATTACTGTAAAGCTACAGGAATCAAGACAGTGTGGTACTGGTGAAAGAACAGACCAATGAATCAATGGAACAAAACAGAGAGCCCCCAAGTAGACCCACATAAATATAGTCAATTGATCTTTGATGAAGGAGCAAAGACAAATGGAGGAAAGATAATCTTTTCAACAAATGGTGCTGGAACAACTGGATATCCACATGCAAGACACAGACACAGATCTTACACCTTTCCCAAAAATTAACTAAAAGTGGATTATAGACCTAAATGTAAAAATACAAAACTATAAAACTCCTGGAAGATAACATAGAAGAAAACCTAGGTTACCTTGGGTATGCAATGACTTTTTAGGTACAACACCAAAGGTACAATCCATGAAAGAAATAATTGGTAAGTTGGACTTCATTACAATTCAAAACTTCTGTTCTGCAAAAGATTATTATCAGGAGAGTGAGAAGATAAGCCACAAACTGGTTGAATGGATTTCCAAAAGATGCATCTGATAAAGAACTGTTATCCAAAATATACAAAGAACTCCTCTAAGATTCAACAGTAAGAAAACAATCTCGTTAAAAATGGACAAAAGACCTGAACAGACACCTTGCCAAAGAAGATATCCAGATGGCAAATAAGCATATGAAAAGATGTTTACAATTAGGTGTCATTAGAGAATTACAAATTAAAACAACAACGAGATACCAGTATACATCTATCAGAATGGGCAAAATCCAGAACACTGACAGCACTAAGTACTGGCAAGGATGTGGAGCAACAGGAGCTCTCATTCATTGCTGGTAGGAATGAAGCCCATGCCACTTTGAAATACAGTTCAGCAGTTTCTTAACCAAACTAAACATGCTGCTACCATGCAGTCCAGCAGTCACACTCCTTGGTACCTACCCAAATGAACTGAAAACCCATTTCCACACTAAACCTGCACACAGATGTTTATAGCAGCTTTATTCATAACTGTTAAAACTTGGTAGCAACCCATATGTCCTTGTGACTGGATAAATAAACTGTGGTACATCCAAGCAATGGAGTATTCTTCAGTGCTAAAAAGAAATGAGCTGTGAAGCAATGAAAAGACATGGAGGAAACTTAAATACATATAACTAAGTGAAAAAAGCAAATTTGAAAATGCAACATACTGTATGATTCTATGACATTCTGGAAAATGCAAAACTATGAGATAGTAAAATGACCAGTGGTGATTGGCAAGGGTTAGGGGAGAGAGAGGTGAATAAGCAGAGCACAGAGGGTTTTTAGGGTTTAATGAAACTACTCTGTGGGATACTATACTAATGGATACATCTTATACATTTGTCAAAACCCATAGAATAGGGCTTCCCTGGTGGCGCAGTGGTTGAGAGTCCGCCTGCCGATGCAGGGGACGCGGGTTCGTGCCCTGGTCCGGGAAGATCCCACATGCCGTGGAGAGGCTGGGCCCGTGAGCCATGGCCGCTGAGCCTGTGCGTCCGGAGCCTGTGCTCCGAAACGGGAGAGGCCACAACAGTGAGAGGCCCGCGTACTGCAAAAAAACAAACAAACAAACAAAAAAAACCTGTAGAATGTACAACAGCAAGAATTATCTCCAATGTAAACTATGGACTTTGGGTGATAATGATGTGTCAATATAGGTTGTAACAAATGTGCCAGTCCTGGTGAATGGTACTGATAGTGGGAGAGATCGTAGGTGTTTGGGAACAGTGGGTATATGGGAAATCTGTGCTTTTCTCTCAGTTTTGCTGTGAACCTAAAGCTGCTTTAAAAAATAAAGTTTATTAATGTAAAAAGATCTTGTTACCTGGGTGTGTGAATTTGTCAAAATTCATTAAATGGTGCATTTAATATTTGTGCATTTTATTGTATGTAAAATTTACCTCATACTGAAAAAAACAGTCATATACAAATATTGAACTCTTACATTTAAATTGGAAATATCAGTATGAGTTCATGATATATTTTCCTTTAAAAAAAAAAAAGTGTATTTTCTAAAGAGACCTTAATTGAAAAAGGAAAAGAACTGGCAATATTCAAGGTAAGAGACTCAGGGTAATTTTAACTGTGGCCTTTCAGATGAATTAATGGATAAACAAAATATTTTTAAAACAAGGGAGTACTACTCAAATGTGCTGTACCCATCCCTCGCAGCAGACTGAAGATAGGCATTTTTATCCCCATTTTAATATAATAAAACTAAAGTTCAGAGAACTTCAATGGCTTACACAAAATTTTAACTTAAGTGGGAGAGGTGGCAGTTGCTGGAAAGGTGTAGGATGGTCCTACTAAAGGTTAAGGATAGATTATGGAGGAAATAACCCCACAAGATTCTTTTTATGTGTCTCTTTGCTTGAGCAAGAAGGCAGAACAGCAACCTACTTTCCTTTCTAGAGGTTGAATTTCTACCTGCTAGACAGGACAGCTAGGAACCCAGAGCAGGTAGATGACCACTAATTTATTTACCTGGTCATGTTATAATGAGGTAAACATTTATTAAACATCATGTTTAGCAAGGCTGTGATTCTGCCCTATTTGTTTCTCTAGCTAACATACTGTTAAAGTTTATGTAACAGTTTTAATATTCAGGATCAACAATTTAGACTGAGAACAAGGGAAAGAACCTCAGTTGAGTTGACATTGCTTATTTTCCTGGAACCATGAAATTGAGGTTTAATTGATAAATTGAATAGCAAATTCATAGATTTATCTTTCAGAATTTCTTTTTCAGGTCTCCCCCTTGCACAAATTCAAGAGGAGAGTGAAGAGGCTCGTTCTGCATCTTCTTTCTTGGCAGAAGTTTCTCAGTATACAAGTGGGTGAGTAACAGTCCATTAGTCCAGTCTATTTCAGTATTGTTTTTATAATTCCACATCTTTGTTCAGTTGTTTGGCAGTATAACTTTTTTTTTTTTTTTGTTATGGTACGCGGGCCTCTCACTGCTGTGGTCTCTCCCGTTGCGGAGCACAGGCTCCGGACGTGCAGGCTCAGTGGCCATGGCTCACGGGCCTAGCCGCTCCGCGGCATGTGGGATCTTCCTGGACCAGGGCACAAACCCGTGTCCCTTGCATTGGCAGGCGGACTCTCAACCACTGCACCACCAGGGAAGCCCGGCAGTATAACTTTTGAACCATTTTAATTCCAGTTTTAAAAAATCAGTTAAAAGGCTTTTGGAATGACAACAAGTAAAACCTACCCATTCATTTGTTTCTGAGTCTAAAACAAGTTTTGACACATCTTTACTCTTGTAAACTGTTATGGGAACATAGGCAAAAGATGATAGAATTTTAACAATATGCAGCAGTTAGAATTTAAATAAATGTAAAAAGTTGAAAATAGGTTGCCCTTTTAAAGCAATTCATACAGTTAATACACTTAACTACCTAGAGGTTTTTTAAGGCTGCTGTGAGTAATATGTGAAATATATTGGCAATGCAGAGGTTAAAACCAAAAGTACAACAGAGTGCTCTGCTGCGCTTCATCTGCTGCCAAGTTCTGCTCTTTGTTTTCATCTTCTTCGCCAGTCAACCTTTTTCTTTTAGTTTAAGTACTGAATATGTGTGCGTGTGTATTTATTTTTATGTTAATAGACTATTTTTAGAGCTGTTTTAGGTTTACAGAAAGCTTGAATAGAAAGTACAAAGAGTTCCCATTTCCTCCCTCCCCCCACCAATTTCTCCGTTATTAATGTCTTGCATTTGTGTGGTACATTTGTTAAATTGTTGAACCAGTATTGATACATTGTTATTAACTACAGTCCATAGTTTACATTAAGGTTCACTCTTTATGTTGTAAAATTATAGTATTATATAGATTAGTTTCACTGCCCTGCAAATCACCAATTTTAATACAGAAATCAGGAAAGTATTAACTTTTTTTTTTTTTTTTTTTAGCTAACTTGGCTTATTTGGTTAGTTATTGCTAAATATATTTGCTCCACATTTCATTACAAGGGTTAGGAGAAAGAAAAAAGTAGTTCTTTGCCTTAAAAATCTACCTGGTAAAAAATGCAAGATTTGTGGTTTTCTTTAGCTAGTTAAATATTTTGTTTTAAATATTTAAAAATTAAATGGATAAAAAATTATTTAATGCTTAGCTATGTTTTTGAAAGGGGATGTGTTTACAGTCTAGATTTTAGTCTGATCTGTATTCTGTTCTCTTCTGGAATTATTGCCTCTTAGCTGCATTGGGTGTGGTATTCCTGGCTGGTATTTATGGGTCTCGTTGAAGAATGGCATCATCCCTTATCTTCGCTGTGCTGCATTGTTTTTCCACTATTTACTTGGAGTAACTCCACCTGAAGAACTATTTACCAGTAAGTAGGAAAATGAAATCACAGAGTAGTAAATAAAAGACTTTTTTTGTTACCTTCAACCTCAGGAATACAAGGTGAGAGCAGGCAAAACCACTTCATTCCTCACCTCTTTCATCAGTGTTCATTCCAAACATGTGTGTGCCCCTGCCCTGGTGTAGGTAAAAGGTGAGGCCAGAAACCAGATTAGCCTCACAGTCTGCAAAACCTATTCATGGCTCCTATCTATGTACAGTTTTTGTACTTGAGCTTACAAAATGCCTGCGTGCAGAGTATAATGGTTAAGGTATACAAAAAATTAGAAAGATTGATTGCTTTTAAGGGAAAAGAACTGTTTGGCTAAGTAGGAGGAAATTTTTATTATATACTCTGTTTCTTGAATTTTGAACATATGACTGTATCTATTATGAAAGAGTTAAAATGCTGCTGGGAAAGGGCTGTTGTGATAAACCAAGGCTATGTGTATTTGAGTAACAGAATCATTTCCGTTCTCCTTTACTTGCCTTAAATCTACATCAAGGTAGAGAAGGTTTCCTTGTGGCTTTGTATGGGTAAAAATCAGAAGGTTTGTATGATTTTGGAAGAGTCATCAAATTTGCTCAGAGATTCTTTCTTTTGTCCTTTTCTCAGGTCAGCCTTAAGAAGGTTCTATATCTTGAACTCAGTTCAGTAGGGTTTGTTAGATGTAGGTTTGTTCTGATTCTGTATAAATATGATGCTACTTTCCAAGTGGTTGTCAGTACAGATCTGTTGTTTTCATTTTTTAAAAAATCATATATTATCTAGTCTGTGCTGTAGTATGGCAATGGATAAGATAAAGTCCTTTCTTTTATTGAGAGGAGATGAAATATAAACAAACAGATAAATATATATAGTATAATGTGAAATGGTAATAAGTGCTGCAAAGAAAAATAAGCAGGTCATGGGAGTAGAGAATGCTGGGGTAGAGTCATGAAAGCCTTGTTTGTGAGGAGATATTGAGCAAAGGGACATTGAAAAAGGAGATAGGGTTGAACTGGGCGGGTGATTGAAGGAAGAGTATTCCTAAGCAGAAGGAACAATAACTGCAAAGGCTTTGCTTGACATAGTCAAGGAATAGTAGAGATGAGTGGCCGAAGCCTATTGAACAGGGGGAGGGTGGTAGGAGATGAGGTCCAGATCAGGTAGGGCCTTTATGCCACAATAAGGACTTTTGTATTTTGTATTTTTGTGGTGGTTTGCTGTTGGAGAAGTCTGATCAGGAGAATGACTCAATCAGATTTAAACGGATCACTGTAAAATAAATTAATTAATTAAAAAAAAAAGGATCACTGTGTCTTGTCACCCACAGTTTCATAGAGTACAAAGTATACTCTGTGTAGACAGAGTATAGAAATGAGCATAAACAATGTAGAAACTCTACTGTTGACCAGGTAAGAATAATGTACTTATTAAATGTATTTTTATTTCCTTGCAGATCCTGCAGAAGGAGAGTACAGTGCACTCTGTAGCTATTTATCTTTACCCACAAATTTGTTCCTGCTTTTCCAGAAATATTGGGATACTGTAAGGCCCCTCCTGCAGAGGTACTGTGGGGTTAAAATATCATTATTGGGTTATTATACAGTTTGAAAATGTTAAATTAAAAATATTTGCTAAGCTCTTAGATTGATTAGCATCGTTTGAAGGGGTGACAAAAATATACGAGATTCCTAATTCACACACATAAGGAGTTGGGGATAAGACCAGCAGCAATGGGCAGCTGGAATTTCTGCTTGTTCTACCATGACTACCATTCATGGTTCTTATTTTCCCTACAGCTGCTATCTCATCCCAGTTTTAAATGGGGTGGGGGGTGGGTGGAGTGAGGGTAGGTCCTGTTGTAAGCAGCAGTACAGTCACAGTTAAACATTGGAGGAACCCAAAGTGAGGCTACAATAGTAGCATATCTCGTATGGTAGCACATATCTCAGCAGGGTGACTGAGGAGGAAATAAAGGTCATTTGGTAGATCAGAGATGTATCTAGTTAAATTTTCTGTGGAAAAGTGTGTCTTTTTTTAATTAAAAATTTCTTCCTACCCCATTACTTACTGGCCCTTCTGATCACTCTCTACCCTCCAAACCTCCAATCTCCTTACCCTATCTTTGCTGCCACCATTTTCCATCTTTTTTTTTTTTTGAGATATAATTGACATATACCATCGTTTTAATAATTAGTTCTCATCGTGTTACTCTTACTTTATTTCCCCCATTAAAGATTCTGGCATCCAATTCCAATACTTGTTGCAGGGGGGTGGGTTGTTTTTCCCACGCATCCAGCAAGTAATTCTGCAGCATCATCTGGGTGTCCTGCTATTCAGCTCAATCCTGATGCTGTCTTCCTGGAGATGCTGTCAGATTCCATGGGTTAAGGGCTCAGTCCATAAAACTGACGACCCCACCTCCACATACTTCAGAAAGAGCCAGTCACAGTCCAGGTTGTCACCTGTGCTCACCAAAAGACTATAGTTTGATTAGTCTGTAGAGCAGCTCACAGAACTCAGAGAAACGTTTTACTTACTAGATCATCAGTTTTTTATCAAAGGATATAACTCAGGGCCAGCCAGATGGAAGAGACACATAGGGCAAGGTATGAGGAAAAGGGAGCAGAACTTCCACACTCTATCTCTGAGCACACCACTCTCCCTGAATCGACACGTGTTCACCAACCTGGAAGCTCTCCAAATCCTGTCCTTTAGAGGTTTTATGGAAGCGTTATTACATAAGCGTGATTGAGTAAACCATTGGCCGTTGGCGACTGATTCATCCTCCACCCCTCTTCCCTCCCCAGAGGCTGGTGCGTAAGGAGTGGCTGAAAGTTCCAACCCTCTAGTCACTGGTTAGTTCTCCTGGCTACCAGCCCTCATCCTTTTGTTCAAAAGCCACTTTGTTAACATAACAAAAGACACCTTTTTCACTCACATCACTTCGGAAATTCCAAGGGTTTTGGAAGCTCAGTGCTGAAGTTGTGCTGAGTCAGTCTGTGCCAGGAACTGGGTCAGAGACCAAATATATTTATTATTGTTAAAAAAATTAAGTTTGAAGATCTAATTGGCTTTATTAAATGATTTATGAATGGGCAGCATCCCATCTAGCAAGTAGAAAGGAGCCTTTTATAGTCAGCAAGGAGGTGGGACAAGGAAGTCATAAATGAGAAAAGGATTATTTCAGGCAAGGTAACCTTCCTTTGCGGGACAAAAGGATCTGTTAGGCAGATTACCTCACTGCTACTGACCAGGAAATTCCAGACCGATGGGTAAAGATTTCACTTCTGGGGAAGATTGAAACTGCAATTAGGTTTAGGTGTTAAGTCTTGGTTTGATGGACGTGGGCTTAGCACAAGTAACTTCCATTTGGGGCTTGTCTCTTTTTTAATGTTATCAGTCACAGTATCACACCCTTGATTTCCTTTAGTCTTTTCAATTTTCTACCCTTTTTCTTTCTCCTTTTTCTTTGATCAGTGTCTTTTTCCCTGCATGCCCATGTCAGGATTTGTGTGAATGTCCGCCCATCTCCTGACACCTTTCTCTGTGCTCTCACCTCTTCTTTTGGGTTCTTTTCTGTGTTTTCTCATTTCTCATGAGGTATTCTGATTTTCAGTGTGATAAAAGTGAATCCAAAAAAAAAATCAGTATCATGCTTTGTGTTGAATGCAATCACAGTAGGTTATACTAATTTTACTTTTATATTGTTGGAGTCGATACATTTTTAACTTGCCATTTTAGTTTAGTGTTAAAAATTCAAACTTTGAAACAAAGTCTGTACCATTCCTGGCTCTGCTTGCCTCAGAGGCTTTCCTCATTGTCTTCTCTGAAAGGCAGGGGACTGACCTCTGTAGGCCATATTTCCCAGTCTCCCTCGCCTGTGGGAGGCACTGGCAAGATATTGGAGGTCAGGAGGAAGAGAGAAACCTGTGTTTAGACCACCTCTCTCTGCCTTGTGGGGCATCCCTGACAATGGCTACTGTCAGTTCTACTGATGTTCTACTGGATGTCAGAACATCTAGTTCCCACCAGACAAGTCTACTGTAGTTCTAGCATCCACCAGTGACCCTGAGCTCCAACAAAACCACTCAAAAAATATTATTTTGTTCCTCCAGCCTGGGAAGGATAGTAACTTCCTGTTATTGGCTAATCTTTGGGTTGCCTTGCCTTATTTGACTCCTGGTTGGCTTCTCAGCCCTTCTGTCACCTTTATTTCCAATTCCTAGTATTAAATTCCCTCTTGTTAAAATACTCAGAGTGGTTTCTGTTTTTCTAGTAATAGATAACCTTTTAAAAAAGAAATTAATAAAAGGGGGGGAGGTAAATAGACAGAAAAAAGAAGGGGAGAAAAGAAAGGGAGAAGAAAGGGGGACAAGATATAAGGTAAAAGAAGTCTAGCAGAGGGCACATGGAAAGAAGGGACAGAGAGGTTTGGAGAGGATGGCTCCATGAATATTCCACTGAAGTTGTGATGACCCATTTGCTTTTTCTCTCTGCTCCCCATATAGATGGTGTACAGACCCTGCCTTACTAAACTGTCTGAAGCAAAAAAGCGCCATAGTCAGGTTGGTTTTACTTCTCAGTCCTTCCCCATCTACAAGTTGTGTTTCCAAAAGTAGTTGGTTGATGGGGATGCTTTCTAGTCTGTTGTCTTCATTCTCACTCAGTACATTGTTTCTTACATTTCTGTTAGGTCTTTGCCGGAAATTCGATTCTTCGTACAGTTGATTTTTTTCTTGGAGTGGCTGTCCTTTCTCTCTTAAATTGTTTGACACCACCAGCACCTTAAGCTAGTGCACACCTGTTAAAAGGCTTCTTGGAGCTGCTAGTGTATTAAAATGAGAGGGTAGTGACAGTATTCATATAAACCACTTTTTTTCCTTTTGAGAATAAAGATATAAATAGAACTATTCCCTCCTCCCCATCTCTTCCTTTCTATAAGCTTAGAGACTACCCAGCAAAACTTTTCTTCAGCCCCCCTATCTCCCTTAAGTTATGGTTTAATCAAAATCCATCTCTTCCTCAAGGACAGTTTTTATTTATTTATTTATTTATTTATATTTTTTGGCTGTCTTGGGTCTTTCTTGCTGTGCGCGGGCTTTCTCTAGTTGTGGTGAGCAGGGGCTACTCTTCGTTGTGGTGTGCAGGCTTCTCATTGCGGTGGCTTCTCTTGTTGCGGAGCACAGGCTCTAGGTGCGTGGGCTTCAGTAGTTGCGTCAGTGGGCCCTAGAGCACGTGGGCTTCAGTAGTTGTGGCACGTGGGCTGAGTAGTTGTGGCTCACGGGCTCTAGACCACAGGCTCAGTTGTTGTGGTGCACGGGCTTAGTTGCTCCGTGGCACGCAGAATCTTCCCGGACCAGGGATTGAACCCATGTTCCCTGCATTGGCAGGCAGATTCTTAACCACTGTGCCACCAGGGAAGTCCCCCTCAAGGACCATTTTAAATGTTACCTTCTCCCTGAAGCCTATCCTAACACATCCTCTCATATGTGTCTGTTCATGTGTGTGTATGTGTGTCCCAGCCAACAGTAAACTCAACAGTGGCCAGAACCGCATGCTTATCTTCTTTGCATCCCCTCCAGGGCCTGGTTTGTATTATGTACAGTCTCTGATTTTTATTCAAATTACATTGCGTCAATAAACAAGCAGAGGAATTGATCCCAGCCTTAAATACTAACACCAGCACAATTTTTTTCTTATGGCTAAAGCAAACATTGTGAGACAGTGTGCATTTGCTACCTTCTTTTCTCATCTGTTTTCACCCCTTGAGTTCCTTTCAGCTTCTCCTTAAATGTGCATATGCTGCTGCCTAAGACTTAACCCAACTTTAGTGATTTAGAGATTATAGATCCACCTCCTGTGCTCAGATGCAGTAGTATTCACATCACCAAGAAAAGAAGAGTTTAAAATATGAGTACATATTTTAGCACTATTAATCTCACAGAAGTCGCTGTGTGCCTTTTAGACATCTACTGTTTCCCTAGCATGGTACTAAACTAAAATACTCTGAGAGAGTTAAAAGATACAATACATACACCTTTTGGTAATGGGTAGTTTATAGTCTAATTATGTACATAAATGAGATACAGTATAATAATATATGGAATATACTGTTAATGCTATAGAAATGTAAAGAGTAAATATTCTTAATGATGTAAGTTTAGTCTTAGAGGAGATAATTTTTAGCTGAACACAGAAGAGATTATAGTAGAATTTGAATTGACTGGGGTTTGAGAAGAGAATTTCATGTTATTCAGATGACCTTCCCCAGGACATGCATGCAAGGCTTTTGTCATATTACTATGGTGAGAATGAATAACATTTGCAAGCATGTAACAAGTACTAAGTATATTAGGTTTCACTTCAATATCTTATTGAGTTCTCAACAGCCCTTTGAGGTTCCTTGATACTATTCATTTCTTAAATCAACATGAGTATTTAATGTTTCTCTCCTCACCCCCCCCCCCCACCCCGGAAATGTGTTACTAAATTGAGGGTGTGCCCTATGATTGAGAAAGTATATATGTTTATTCTCAGTTTACTGACCAGGAAATACAGGATTAGGTTCAGTGACTTGTCAGGTGTTAGAGAATTTAGGATATGTAACCGGGCCTGTTTGATTTCAAAGTCTGTGTTCTTAACTACTACTTTATATTACCTTCCTAGACAGTATAGAAATATAGCTAGAACAATTTAGTCTTAGGAGATAGTAGGAGTTGGGTTTGGAGAGGAAACCAGCTGATGAAAGATCTGGAATTCTAGGCTGAAAAGTTTAGACTTAATCTAGTCAACAGTAGGAATTACTATGGATTGCAAATATGAATCCTTAAACTGTTTTTTTGGCCACGTCACACGGCTTGTGGGATCTCAGTTCCCCGACCAGACCAGGGATCAAACCCATGCCCCCTGCAGTGGAAGCACAGAGTCCTAACCACTGGACCACCAGGGAATTCCCCTCCTTTCATTATTTTTAAAACATTCTTCCTTCTGTTATTTGGTCTGTTTTTGATCTGGGCTTATTTACTCATAAAATAAAATTGCCATTTAAATTATATTTCTAGGTACCCTAGAAAAAGAAATAGTTTGATAGAGCTTCCTGATGACTATAGCTGCCTCCTAAATCAAGCTTCTCATTTCAGGTAAGAAGAAATATATATTTAAAACTTATTTGAGCTTACAAACTCACCACCACTAGCAAACTTTTTTTAAAAGTGACCACTGAGCATCCTCTGTAACAGTGATTTTCAATCTTTTTTTTTTAATCGAGGTGAAAATCACATAACATACAATTTTGTATAATTCATTGGCATTTAGTGTATTGCCAATGTTTTGCCACCACTGTTCCTCTCTAATTTCAAAACTTTTTGATCACCCCAGGGAAACACCTTGCATCCACTAAATAATCATTCTCCATCCCGCTCTTTCCCGATTCTGTAGTAACTGATAATCTGCTTTCTGTCTCCATGGATTTGCCTATTCTAGATATATTATATAAAAGGAATCATATAATCTATGACCTTTTGTGTCTGGCTTTCTTCACTTAGTATGTCTTTGAGGTTCATTCAAGTTGTAGGATGTATCAGTACTTCATTCCTTTCTTGGCTAAATAATATTTCATTGTATGTATATACCAAAGTTCATTAATCTGTTCATCCATTGGTGGGCCTTTAGGTTGTTTCCCTCTTTTGACTATTATGAATAATGCTCCTACAAACATTCATGTACAAGTTTCTGGTAGGACATATATTTTAATTTTTCTTGGGTATATATACCTAGGAGTAGAATGCTGGGTCATTACGGTAATCCTATGTTTAACATTTTGAGGAACCATTAAACTGTCTTCCACAATGGCTGCACCATTTTACATTCCCACCAGAATGTATGAGGGCTCCTATTTCTCCATATTCTCACCAGCACCTTTTATTTTCTCGTTTGTTTGTTTGTTTTTTAATTAAAGTGATCCCAGTGGGTGAAAAATGGTAGCTCACTGCGGTTTGATATACATTTCCTTAATGATCAAGGATGTTGAACATCTTTTTGTGTGCTTGTTACAGATTTGTATATGTTCTTTGGAGAAATATGTGTTCAAGTTTTTTGCCCATTTTGTTTATTTATTTTTCATTTATTTTTTTATTTTTTAATTGGGGTATAGTTGTTTTACAATGTTGTATTAGTTTCTACTGTACAGCGAAGTGGAGTTCCCTGTGCTATACAGCAGGTTCTCATTAGTTATCTATTTTATACATATTAGTGTATATATGGTAATCCCAAGCCCATTTTATAATTGGACTATCTTTTTTGTTGTTGAGTTGTAAGAGTTCTTTTTATTTTCTGGATATTAAACCCTTATTAGATTTTAATTTGCAAATATTTCCTCCTATAAGTTGTGTTTTCATATTCTTCATAGTGTCCTTTGATGTATGAGTCCATCTTATGTTTCTTTCTTTTGTTGCTTGTGCTTTTGGTATCAAAACTAAGAATTTGTTGCCAAATCTGAGATCATGAAGATTTATTCCCATGTTTTTTCCAAATAATTTTATAGTTTTAGCTCATATTTAGGCTGTGAATCTGTTTTGAATTAATTTTTGGAATAAGGTAAGAGGTACAACTTCATTCTTTTTTCCATGTGGTTTCCAGTTGTCCCAGCACCATTTTTGGACACTGTTTTTTCCCCCTCATTAAATAGTTTTGGCACCTGCTTTGAAAATCAGTTGGTCACAGATGTTTGGGTTTATTTCTGGACTCTCAATTCTGTTCCATTGGTCTATAAGTCTATCCTTATGCTAGTACCACATTTTTTAATTACTGTACCTTTGTAGTAAGCTTTGAAATTGTAACATGAGAGCTTTCCAACTTTTTCTTTTTCAATATTGTTGTGACTATTTCGGGTCCTTTGCGATTAAATTGGAATTTGAGAATTGGCTTTTTCATTTCTGCAAAAGAGGCAATTGGGATTTTAATAGAGATTGCATTAATCTATAGATTGCTTTGGAGAGTGTTGCCTTCTTAACAATATTAAGTCTTCCAGTCCATGAACATGGATGCCTTCTATACTTAGGCCTGCTTGAATTTCATTCAGTGATGTTTTGTAGTTTTCAGCGTACAAGACTTTTCCCTCCTTGATTATATTTATTCGTAGGTATTTTATTCTTTTGAAAGCTATTGTAAATGAAATTGTTTTCTTAATTTCCTTTTTGGATTGTTCATTGCTGGTGTATGTATGTATGTATGTATGTATTTATTTTTGGCTGCATTGTGTGTTTGTTGCTGCACGCGGACTTTCTCTAGTTGTGGTAAGCAGGGGCTACTCTTTGTTGCGGTGCGCGGGCTTCTCATTGCAGTGGCTTCTCTTGTTGCAGAGCACGGGCTCTAGGCACATGGGCTTCAGTAGTTGTGGCTCGCGGGCTCTAGAGCGCAGGCTCAGTAGTTGTAGTGCACGGGCTTAGTTGCTCCGCGGCATGTGGGATCTTCCTGGACCAGGGCTCGAACCCCGTGTCCCCTGCATTGGGAGGCGGATTCTTAACCACTGCACCACCAGGGAAGCCCTGCTAGTGTGTTTAAACACAACCGATTTTTGTCTGTTGATCTTGTACCCTGCAACTTTCCTGATTTCCACTAGGTTTTTTTGTTGTTGTTGTTAATGGTTTCTTTCAAAGAGCATATTTAGGAGAGTTAATTTAAAGTCTTTGTTTATTATGTCTCATGGCTGGGCTTCCTTAGGGATGATTTCTGTCAGTCTCTTTTTGGTTTCCTGTGAATGGGCCATACTTTTCTGTTTCTTTGTAAGCTTTGTTGAGAATGGGACATTTTGAGTATTGTAACATAATAACTCTGGAAATCAGATTCTTACCACATCCCAGGAATTACCATTGTTGCTTGATAAGGCTGTAGTTATCTGTTTGTTTTAGTGACTTTTCCAAACTATTTTTGCAAAGACTCTATTCGTTGTGTGTTCACTGAAGTCTCTGTTCCATTATCTCTGTGGTCAGCCAGTAACTGACAGAGATTTCCTTAAATGCCTGGACACAATAAGAAAAAAAAAAAGAGAGAAGAAAAGATATAAAGACTATCTACCTCTTTAAATCCCCTCTACTACCATCACCGCCAAGGAAGCTGCTTCAGCCCACGGGAGCTGAAACAATGGTTAGTTTCTGTGCCAGCCCCTCAGTGAACTGCCAGGCAAAACTAAACATACAACCCTAATTTTTGAACACAAGGTCCCTCTTGCCCACCTTGGCACCAGCATGCTGCACCAGGATTGTGGGCAATTTAGCTACCTGCTGTGGGGCTGGGGGATAAGGGATGGTAACCACTACACAGAATGCCAAAATTCACTGAAATTTACTAGCCTCATTTTTGTCAAGCACTCCTCTGGACACTGCAAGTGTTTGTCCTGACTCTGAGTTCCCAGAATAATTGCTTCAGACAGTTCTTGCCAGATCAGTAGTTGTTCTGGTACAGGAACCTCACTGTTCTCAACTTCCCAAGCAAGTAGCAGTCTTAGAAATATCTTTTATACATGTGTCTTTAAACACTGTTTTACATGCATTACAGTGTGGTGACCACATTCATTCACTGAAATGACACTGAAGAACACTTTTTTTTCCCAAACACAATCTTATGTGGAAGCTCATTGTAACAGTAAAACAGATAACATTGTGACTCAAAGTGCAAGCCTGGGTACTGGAAAGAGGAATAGCCTTTTAGCCCCTTAGCCTTTTCTGGCACCATGTTCCTCCTACCTCCATCAGATTAAACACTACTCTAAAGCAGTGTTTCCTAAACTTCCTTTTATCTTCATCTTCCCTTTCACTGATCACTTTCAAATCAAAAAAATACTGGCTGATAAAGACGAGTGAGAAGCAATAAAAACAAGTTACATTGTGCTCATTGCTAATACCATGTATGAATTACCTTTATAAGAGAACAACATGAGCTTAAACTCATGATGCTCTGTGATAAAATTATGTTCAATAAGGTTAACAGTAATTTTTGTTTTGCCTTCTGTAATATGATGCAATTTATTTGAATAGCATAAATTAATGAGCAGCACACCACCAGTGAAATGTCACTGAATGGAGAAATCATATTTGTATCTGCTTCAGCCATTGGTTTGTGAATATTTCATATTTGAATCACAATGCATCATCTTGAAAATAATAAGCCAAAATTATTATTGATGTAGTTCTGTATCCTTGACAATCCAGTAGCATCACACATCACCCATAGCAAACCAAACTGATAATGATGACGTGGAACTAGCAGTAACTAGTAATTAAAAGGCAAGAATCTCAGTAGCTTGAAAATCAAAGCCTATTCAAGACTCCGTTGATAATGTACTGGTGACAAGGCATTGTTTTCCCAAATTACAGAAATTCCAAAGCTCAGTTAGGCGTTTTGTAATGTTCCTGAGCTTTGTGCAACAGCTAAACTTCTTACTAAACTTAATTAGAACTCTCAGTAAACACAACTAACTCTCAAATTTAAGGATACTAATTAATAATTCCAGTTAACTGCCTTGATCTATAAGGTGACTTAGTCTTTATAACTATATGTTAAATAACTTGCTGTCATTTGAAGGACTCAAAAGGAGAGATTGCATTTCAGGGTCATCTTAAGGGCTTGAAGAGCCCTTCTTTGGCCCACTCTGAGAATCACCACCCTACAGAATGACTAAGGAAATTCTCTTATTTAGTTATAACCATTGCTTTGAGCCACAAAGCCAGGGGGTTTAACTGGCCCATCAGGGGCTTGGGCAGCCCATAGTTCAGCCTCTATTACCAGTTAGAATTGACCTCAATTTCAGCTCCCTTGCTGCTTGTCTCAGGCAGATTAAGGTCAGCCAACTAAAGAAGTGACTGAATCACTTTACCTCTCAGCCCTCCAAAAATTAGCTGGATGATTTCAGAGACTGCGTCCAGCTCCAAATTCAGTGATTTTCCTAATCTTGGGGCTGCATTGGTATCACAGATACCCTGTGAATAGATATTGTTTTCTAGTCATTCAAGGGTATCATGCTGTTGGCTCTGAGAAGAGTGTTAATCATTAATCACAGTGACGATGCTCCTGAATGATATTAGTACTTACTGGTTTCAAGTAAAAATAATAATAAATCTTATGCTCTCTTCCAGTTTTATTGTTACTACTAGTTTCCATTAAGACTGAGTCATCTCTAGTGTAGGAGGGTGGCTGGTCAGTACTGTATTTCAGGGGCATCACTCCCATTTTCCTCTATAGGATGGGACTCAGCCATCCTGTGCTAAAAGTTAAAGAAGATGTTGGCTTTATCCAAAAAGAGCAACACCCAGGGAGTGAAAATAACCCTCTCATCTACAGGAGACAGGAATGGAATACCTATGCAGGGAGTCCCTCTGCTCGTGTGTAGAGAATAGTGATTTTCTTATCTTGCCTAAGAAAGTGGGCATCAGAGAATAAACTGTTAATACCATATTAGAGATTTGTTTTGGTGCTCTTTATTCTGACCCAATTGTGGACATCAATGGATCTCTCCTGGGGTTGCATTTATTTTTTTCTGTCCAAATTGATGCTTGCTTTATGTCCATTATACAGCAGAGATAGGAGTATAAGAAGCTCCTTTTACAAAGATAGCCATTATCACTTTAATTCAGAGAGTGATACCCCTCTTGGGGGCATTATAGCAAGGCTCTAGCATGCCACTGTGTCAAATGGCCATATCTCATAGTACTACTTGGTTCAAACAAGTAAACTTTGTCACTTTTTCTTTCCCAAGACTTGGCTGTGTTTCACAGGTGGAAAGGTGCGTCAGCTCAAAGACTGCAGTCTCCCCTTTCAACCCTAAAGATCTCAATACTTCAAAGAAGTGGGGGAAATGTGTTTAAACACTTACTGAAAATTGTGGTTAAAACAACAACAGTAATTGTATACCTTCAAGGTCATTGCTCCAACATTGAGACACAAGATTGACTAAACCAATCCAGAGGGGGAGCTGACTGTAAATTGGTCGTGTCAGATGAAGACTGGATTCTCTAAATGCATCTCAATCTCAAGGCATATCTAAGTGCCACACTTTGTGGGAATTCGCAGAACACTGCATATTTAAAAATAAATTTTCTTACTATGAATTAATCAGAAGACTTTTTGTTATCTTCTTAAGGAAAAGTATTAAAAAGGAATCATCTAATTAAATGTTTCCTTGTGTTTTAAGAGCTTTCTTCGCTGCAAAGCAGCCAGTGATGAAAACACTGCTAATACATCTAAAACACTGCTAACTGATTATATCATGCTTTTATTATTTCTCCACCATACTGAATGTTTTCTTCCCTTTTGAGGTGCCCACGGTCTGCAGATGACGAGCGAAAGCACCCTGTCCTCTGTCTTTTCTGCGGAGCCATACTGTGTTCTCAGAACATTTGCTGCCAAGAAATTGTGAATGGAGAAGAGGTGGGAGCTTGCATTTTTCATGCCCTTCACTGTGGAGCTGGAGTCTGCATTTTCCTAAAGTAAGTAGGAAGCTTCATAATGAACTTAGGGAATCTGAATCCAGTCTGGAGGCCATCATGGCAGGACAGTATGTTGATAGGATATGATCTGTCAGAAGTTAGAGCATAGACCTGTTATTCACATGCAATTGCATTTGAAAAGATACTTAAGTATCTTCTCAAATGTAAATAATAGTTTAAAAAATATGAAGTAAGTAGTTTGAAAAATAAGGAGTTAAAAATTGGAATCTGTTCACATTTTCATTATTTGTGGAAAACCTTAAACAAATATGGTAGACTTGAAATGAAACTGAGTTATTTGTATTGAGGTGGATGGACCTATAGTCTGTCATACAGAGTGAAGTAAGTCAGAAAGAGAAAAACAAATACCATACACTAACACATATATATGGAATCTTTAAGAAAAAAAAGGTTCTAATGAACCTAGGGGCAGGACAGGAATAAAGATGCAGAGGTGGAGAATGGACTTGAGGACACAGGGAGGGGGAAGGGTAAGCTGGGATGAAGTGAGAGAATAGCATTGACATATATACACTACCAAATGTAAAATAGATAGGTAGTAGGAAGCAGCCGCCGCATAGCACAGGGAGATCAGCTCGGTGCTTTGTGACCACCTAGAGGGTTGGGATAGGGAGGGTAGGAGGGAGATGCAAGAGGGAGGGGATATGGGGATATATGTATACGTATAGCTGCTTCACTTTGTTATACAGCAGAAACTAACACATTGTAAAGCAATTATACTCCAATAAAGATGGTAAAAAAAAATGGAAACGTGAAATATGATAGGCTTTATATTGATTACTCTGGTATTGTGTAAAAATCAGGTATAGTGAAAGAGTTTAGAGTCCTAAAACTTGTATTTTCAAAGGACATGTACATTGTTACTTTATGTTGTCCTTTGAATGTTTTAATTTGCTTCACTTCTTCTACCAACCAACCATTGTTTTCCCTGGTGTCTTAGCAAATGACTGAGAACAGACCAATAGTCTCTCATATTTATGAAAGAAGAGTGCAAGTTTCCTGAGAGAGAGAAAAAATTCAAAGTGGATGCATGTGCCCTTTCTTTCCATTCTCCCCATGTAATCTAGTTTCTGTTTACATAAACCCAAACATCTCACTCACTAGGGAATATGTAATCACTGCCAATCAGCATCTGTTGGAACAAGGAGAATAAGTGTATGCAAGCAAAGCCCAAACACCTATTTTCTTCTAGGGTACCTACAGCGATTAAACCCACTACCTATTCCAACTGTTTATTTTATAATTTCTCTCTAGAGTACTTATCTCTTATGTACACGAACATTATTTTTTATTTTTCCATTTCTCTGCTGTAAGAGTCCCAAGTACCTTCAGGGTTACAGTGGTTCTTTATAATGTGCACTGTTGGAGGCTGGCTCTAACCAGAAAAGGCTTGACACTTCCATAGATGACCTTCTTTCTGGTCCAGGGTTATCAGACTAGGAGATGTGGTTCTATTCTTCTGTTAAGCTCCCTCCCCCGCTCCAGGTCATAGGTCAGGAAATAGAACAGAAACAACCCCAGCCACCATCTTCCAGGGTACCTATGGTTCACATAGGACAGTCTCCTTCCTCTCTTCAGTATATTTAGTCAGTATTACTGACTGATCCCATTTCCCTAAGTCCATTGATCCTTTCCCATAGCTTCAACAAAAATAGCAATGTTCATTCTCTTTTATTTAGACAAAACACGATTTAGTCTGTTCGTCTATATTGTCTTTATACTGAATTCTTAACAGATACCATGTCTTTTCTCTAGATTAACTTTGACACAGTGCCTGTCATTTGCATACATGCACTTAGTAATATTTCTGTTGGTTGTTTTGTCCCTTAGAATCAGAGAATGTAGAGTAGTCCTGGTTGAAGGTAAAGCCAGAGGCTGTGCCTATCCAGCCCCTTATTTGGATGAATATGGAGAAACAGACCCTGGCCTGAAGTAAGTTTTTAAAATTTTACTCACATTATTGTACATGGATGGTGGCAGCTCTTTAAACACAAAAGCTAATACTGAGAGATATTTTTAAATAGCTATAAATTGAAAATATTAAATATGATGCCATCCTAAATGTAACACATAATTTTCAACAAGTTTGTGCTTCTCCAAAATTTTTAGACCCCCGCCATCCTAATGTTTGAATGCTCTATTATTTTTAATCAACCTTTCTTCAGAATTACTTAGAAGGTTTAATTGACGCTGATGTATAAAAGAAAGAAATCTGTAGTATCCAGTGAGGGAGTTTGGTTTAAAATGGATATTCATTGTTTCCATTGCAATACTTGAAACTTTTTATTAGCCAGCTATGTCAGCCTTCTTTGCTTTTAAACATTAGCAAAAATGCTTAGAATCCTGTAATTTTCTGTATCCTTCACTGGTGTTAGGAACTGGAGTACCACTCATGGGTATGAGAAAAAGGAGGTAAGGCCACAATGGTCCCAAAAGTACATATAGTTAAAGATTAGATCCCCTTACCATAAGCTCTTTTTGTTTAACTAAAAGTTTGTTCTTTTGAAATTTTGGGTTGGCCAAAAAAGTTTGTTCGGGATTTTTGTAACATCTTAACGGAAAAATCCGAACTTTTTCATCATCCCAATATATTATTCAGAATGAATCGGCTTATTGGATGAGGCTTAGAACCTCTTTGTTCATACGGAGATTTGTTTTTATTGTAACAGCTTTTGACCTGTATAGAGAAAGTCTTTGGATTCAGGAAGAAAAAGGTGGGTGGTGAAAGTAGTTAATGATTGAGGATAAGAGGCCTGTGTTGTTCCAGAAAGGTACAGAGAAGCAGAATTTTTAAGTTAGTTAGGCAATATGAAAATACCTAACCAGCTGAGACATGTTAGTGCCCCAGGGATGAGAGTCTCACAGTTCTCCATCATTGGCAACAGCCAGACTTCAGTCATTTTGGATTAGCTGTTATACAGTGTTACAAACTGTGCAACCTTAGAATTGGTGTGGAGTAATTTTATTTAAGTACTTGCTAATCACCAGCAAGTTTGTTGTGTCATAAAGACAATAATAACTAAGTATTTCTGAGGAGCAGCGTATAATTTGAGGGCTTAGTGTTACACCTCAGACCTAACCTCTACCGTCCAAAGATCAGAAATCAAAGCTGGATAAACTATAAGAGGCCAGAAAGCCATTAAAGACCTACTCAGGCTAACCACTCTAAAAAGAATAGAACTGCTTCAAGTTATAAACCTTTCTAGCCATTTAAATGGGATCCCATAATGCCCATGGTATACTTGACCTATTTTTCTGAATAATCAAGGAGTAAGTTTCTTCTTCATTAGCTAAGTAACTTATCGAGTTCATAGTGATCAGTGGTGAAGGGAAAATATACCTTTTAAAACCTTGTCCTGGTGATTCCTCCCAGTTCCAAGAACATCTCAAAAGTTCAGACTAATTTAAACAATAAAGATGTAGTAGTTATTTGATTCAAGCTTACATGTTTTTTTCTCCCCCTGAAGGAGGGGCAACCCCCTTCATTTATCTCGTGAGCGGTATCGGAAGCTCCATTTGGTGTGGCAGCAACACTGCATCATAGAAGAGATTGCTAGGAGCCAGGAAACTAATCAGATGTTATTCGGATTCAACTGGCAGTTACTGTGAGCTCCAACTCTGCCTGGGGAGAATCACGAATGAAGACAGTAATGAAGACTGATTCAAAATTATGGAGACCTTATTGAGGGCTGGGGAAGGGTTGGAGGGTCTTTTGCTCCATGTCCAGATTCACATACATCAATAAAATATTCCTTAATGGAATATTTCTTTCAATTAATGAACATATGCTTAAAGCAAAAAAAAAAAAGACATAGATTAATCTATTTTATGTTCCAGAACACTAAAGAAATGCTTCTTCACCCCCAAGTGTCTGATTCTGCTAATAGTTCCAGAAAACTTATTTCCCTTCGTAATCTGTCCCACTTCACTTCATCCACCTGATAAATGAAGTCACATCAAGCAGTTGTGGGCATTCTTATATGTTGGTTGACTCTTCTACAATTTGTATTTGGTGTTTCCCCCCCAAATTTAATTTAGCTAATGGATCACTGACAAGATTTAATAATCTGTGTTAGTCTTCCTTGCAGCTAAAGAGAAATTCAGAAACCATGCAGTGTACTTCAATTGAGAAAGTTTTCCAAAAAGTAAAAATTTTATAATTTCTCTCTTAAGGAAATGCCCCTAAAGTACCACTTACTGTTTCAGCCAGAAATTAAACTATATTTCTATATGGACAAAGTTTCCATTTCTAAGGCAAATTTCTGCCAGTGTGGAAAAGCTTTTTTTTTTCCTACTGTAGACCTCAAGAAGAGTTAGGATAATGTATTTATTATTTATCCCTGATGAAACAAAGCCTGCAGTCCTCACCTCTGATGGTGAGGATTAGCTTTATTGCATTTTGAAATTATACTTTCCATTTTCCAAAGGCAAGTTTTTAAAATAAGTTCACTTATCTCTTGATTGTGACATGACTCTATTTGACTCAGAAACCTGATGCAGTTCTGATGTAAACTATCTATAGAATGAGGATAAGAAAATTCCCCCAATGAATGGATCATGGCAGCTGTAAATTAGAACAATCAGATTTAAGCCTGTTCTGTAACATTCTGTGTCTTTGTAAGACAGATCCTTCATTTGTTATGTGTGCAAACTTTTCATAAACTCTGGATATATGAATAGTATAACCAACAAAAAAAGCCATGTGGTCAGTAGTCTGTGTCCTGTTAAAACATGCTGTGGTTGAGCCATCTTGTTCATAAATAACAGAGCTCTCCGGCATCTGTGCATAGACTTCTTGGTTTTTGGCTTTAACTTTTTATATCAAGAACTTATGATATAAAACAGCAGGCAGAAGATAGATTGAAATCTTATGTTTTAGCTTCTGTTGTCTCTGGGGTAATGTTAGGAGTTCGAAAGATACATTCAAAGACCGTCTTATTTTGCCTTTGGTGACCATAGTCATGTATGTGTATAAATGTTTTCCTACCTTCTTTTTGCTCAGCAAAGGCAAGCAAATAAAAATATATTTGCAAAGTGATTGATGATGCACATTTTGGGTTAGATTTTTATGGTATTTTTATGTAAAGTAAAGAAATTCTGGATTTTACAATAAGGGATTGGCATGAACAGGCATCAGAATCACAATCATGTTTCTACCTGAATAATTATTATTCAGAAGGTATCAGAAAATAGATACAACTCCAATAAACAGTTTCTAACTATTGATGGGTGAGGATTACAAATTTTAGTATTCAGTTTGTCAAATTTGCCAGTATGATTAAATGATTATAACATTTCCTTTTACTTCTTATATAATTTTGTTGGGTGGATTGTCTGACTGGGAAGTCTGAGCCAGCCTAGGCAACAGAAGATGCTGACTTCTGCCCTAATTGATTGGTCCCAGTTTAGCAAAGATAAATTGATTTTTTATTTCTAACCTTTTTCTATCCACTTCATAAATTCTACGGTTAAGCTCTCAAGCTGCCAGAGGGACTGTCCTGCAATGGCCAGTCAGATCTTTACTGCCAAAGAACCCATTTCCTATTGAGTTCCATTTCCTGAGATTGATTCAGATCTCTGCACTGTAGATGAACATACATCTCTCAGTGCTGCCCCCAGCCCAAGGGATTTCTAATTATATTCAAATATCCTAGTTGTTTGCCTTCATCATTGGAAACAGTTTAATTAAGCATATGAAGTTTACTTAAAAATGAGCAAAAAGTCACTTTATTTTCTTTAGTGTAGTATGTGGAGGAACTGGTTCAACAGGATGGCTCCAAAACTGTGTTTTTTGAATGTTTGGTGAGGGGCTAGCAGGAATTTTAATGATACAGTGAAGAAAAACATATATCTGTATAACTAATTTATTATCGTGGTGTATGGGCTGAGTTCACCCTTTAGTGGTCATTTGTCATTTCATAACAACTATGCATTTTGGTTCACTGTGATGATGATCTATATTTAGTGACTGCCACATATTTATACCACTGATTCAAATTCCATCCATGATACGAATAATGCATATATTGATATCTTTTATTGCAAAATGTAAATTTAAAACTTGTATAATGTTCTGTGCTTTTTGAAATAAAATATCTTATATGTGTATATTTAAAAAGAAAAAAGGGACTTCTCATGTTTGGGGATTTGGGTTTGAAGTATAAAAAAGTATACCCAAAAAGGAGCTATAGCTAAAAGTTATCTTTGTCAGCCCAGACAAATTCTTTAAAAGACATAGGTATTTAGTGTAATGGTCTCCAAACATTTTGACCATACAGTCTATCAGTAAATAATTTTTAAGATGCATATTTTACATATATATGCATATGTTCAACTGTAAGAATTAAGATTACAGATGGGGGTGGGAATAAGCCAAAATCAGATAATTTTACATTATCAAAATAATGCAAAATTATTACAACCAACAAAAGATGGGAGCAAAGGGATGAGTAGGTGGAAAGTTAAATAAGCTCACTGAGGGCTTCCCTGGTGGCGCAGTGGTTGGGAGTCCGCCTGCCGACGCAGGGGACACGGATTCGTGTCCCGGTCTTGGAGGATCCCACATGCCGCTGAGCCTGTGCGTCCGGAGCATTACATAGAAGTAAAAAGATAGCACTTGAAGCTGAGAAATCAAGAAATAAAAACTACACAAACTGACAATAGGATAAAGTTAGCAGCTACATAGCAAGAAGGGGCAGTAAGAGGTAGTTTCAAAATTGCTTACATATTAGGGAAGCAACAGAGAATTTAAAGAAAGAGTACTGAGAGTATTATATAAAATCAGAATAAAGTTTACAACTAGAACTACACACAATATCAAAAGGGGGGGGGAGGCAAAGAAAATAAACTACATAGTGAAACAATATAACAAAATTCAGACTAATCAACAAACGTAGATGGGCTTAACTCACCTACTTTTTAAGTAATCAGCTGAGTTAACAAATAGATTCAGATGAAAATTAAAGAAATGAACCTAATTTAAAAATGGAGGCTTCCCTGGTGGCGCAATGGTTAAGACTCCGCCTGCCAATGCTGGGGACACAGGTTCGAGCCCTGGTCCGGGAAGATCCCACATGCTGTGGAGCAACTAAGCCTGTGCACCACAACTACTGAGCCTATGTGCCACAACTACTGAAGCCCACGCACCTAGAGCCCTTGCTCCACAACAAGAGAAGCCATTGCAATGAGAGGGCCCACACACTGCAATGAAGAGTAGCCCCCACTTGCCTTAACTAGAGAAATCAGGCACACAGCAATGAAGACCCAATGCAGTCAAAAATAAATAAATAAATTTGAAAATGGGCAAAAGATTTGAACAGATTTTTCTCCAAAGAAGATGTACAAATTACCAGTAAGTATATGAAAAGATGTGCATTAGTCATTAGGGAAACACAAATCAAAACCACAATGAGATACCACTTCATACCCACAAGGATGGCTATTTTCAAAAAGACAGATAATGTGTTGGTGAGGATGTGAAGAAATTGGGACCAAATACAGGCAGTCCTCACTTTGTACAGTAGTGAATTACTGCATATATGTCCACGCAAGCTGAAACCATACAGAGCAATCTTAGCATCAATGGGAAAGATACCATTGGGGATTCCCTGGTGGCACAGTGGTTAAGAATCCGCCTGCCAATGCAGGGGACATGGGTTTGAGCCCTGGTCCAGGAGGATCCCACATGTCGCAGAGCAACTAAGCCCGCATGCCACAACTACTGAAACCCACGCACGTAGAGCCCAGTGCTCCACAACAAGAGAAGCCACTGCAACGAGAAGCCCATGCACTGCGACGAAGAGTAGCCCCCGCTCCCCACTGCTAGAGAAAGCAAGCCAGCATGCAGCAACAAAGACCCAACGCAGCGATAAATAAAATTAATTAAAAAGATACAGTTGTTCCATGGCCTTTAAAAATTTTGCTCAAATCAAACTCTGTTATAAATGTTATAAATGACAGTATAAAAACAAACTGTCAGTTATAAATGTATTGGGAAATGAAAATAGTAAAACATTTATGTAGTACAGTGTAACTTATAACATTAGAAACATTGAAAATTCAAGTTTTTTTTTTTTCAAAAACATCTAGAAAATAACGTCAAGCATGTCTGCCTCTCTGTATAACTTATACAGAGTGAGCATCTTTTCTGTGCCTTGGCAAATTGTCATATTTCTAAGTTTGGATCAGCTTCCAAAATTTTACCCTTTGTGTTCCAAAGTTGTGAAATACTTCCAAGAGTTCCTTTAGTGTGAAGATTTTTGGCAGTGTCATTCCTTCTGGGACATTCATCTTAACCACTTTTTTTTTTCTTTTTTGAAATTTGCCTTCACTAGCTTCCTCTGACATGCATTCTCTCAAATATCAGTGGTGTCAACAATTCCATAGTTAACTACTACTCCTATAACTCCAGTATAACTTGTATAACATCTAGATTTTACCCAAATTTCACTTCCAGCATTATCACTTTAGTTCCTTTGCTGCATTAAAAAAAATTTTTTTTAATTTACTTATTTTTTATTTACTTATATATATATATTTTGGCTGTGTTGGGTCTTCATTGCTGCGCACAGCCTTTCTCAAATTGTGGCGAGCGGGGGCTGCTCTTCATGATGGTGCATGGGCTTCTCATTGCGGTGCCTTCTCGTTGTGGAGCACAGGCTCTAGGCACTCGGGCTTCAGTAGTTGTGGCACACAGGCTCAGTAGTTGTGGCTCGTGGGCTCTAGAGCACAGGCTGAGTAGTTGTGGCACACGGGCTTAGTTGCTCCGCGGCATGTGGGATCTTCCCGGATCAGGGCTTGAACCCATGGCCCCTGCATTGGCAGGCGGATTCTTAACCACTGCGCCACCAGGGAAGCCCTTTGCTGCATTTTTATCTTTGTTGGCCATTCCCTCTTTTGATTATCCATTTTTGTAAAATGTCACATGGGTTTATCACTGGGAGACAAGGAGACAGCACGACTACACGCTTTGCTCTCCGTCCCGAACTGAGCAACAGATGTGCAATGTCCAATCACCAACAGACTCTGGGGAATTCTCTGGCGGTCCAGTGGTTAGGACTGTGTGTTTTCACTGCCGAAGACCCTGGTTCGATCCCTGGTCAAGGAACTAAGATCCCACAAGCCACTTGGTGTGGCCAAAAGAAACAAAAGCAAAAAAACCAAAGACCAACAGACTCTGAAAGAAGTTACATAATTGGTCACTGATCATGACACACATCTGTTATTTAGTGATTTGTGGACTGAAGAACTAGCCACGTAATTTGCACTTTATGAAATTACTCACAGTTAATATACCATCATAAGTGAAATTTGAACCGTGTTGTTGAGGACCAATGTTAATTAATTAAAACATGGTAACTGAAAATCGTGCATGTAGGAACTGTACAAGCTGAGGATGTCATTTACTAAAGCAGCAACTTTCTAAAGCAAAACTACAGGATATAAAAGGGTGAATAGACACATTAATAGGGGAGACTTTAACAAACATCTCCCAAACCTAGATAGATTAAAGTGGACAAAAAAAATTAAGAATATAGTAGACCTAAACAACATAATCAGTTTGTTAGTTGGGTCCTGCAGTACGCAGATACTGAAAGATTTGGGAGCACAAAAGGTTTAAGTTGCTGCACTAAGCCATTCAGTCACAACTCGGCAAGGGAGTACCAAGAAGTGTCCAAGTAGATCATCTAAATTCCACGCATGTTCCTCCCTTCTCTCTTAATCCAAGAGCAGCCTTACCTTCTGTTCATCCACATCAATTGCCCCTGCCAAGATGGTGACTCCTTTACTTGCTTGCTAGTTGCATGCAGCCCAAAAGTCCACAGCAATAGTTTGTAGTCTAGAAGGACACTTGCTGTATCCCCTGACAAGAGTGGGCCACTTTTAGGGACCAAGATGTCTAACCATGAAGAGCCCAGAGTTGCAGGGACAGAAAGCACAGAGGTCTCCAGGGAGTCATCAGGAATGATGTGGATTGGAGCCACTGCTTGGATCCTGAACCCCAGGTATTCTTCCTACTGGAAACACAGCAACATATAAAGGTTTCTGATTCAGTGCATTCAGTCTGTTTTGTAAATAAATTCATTTGTATCATTTTTTAGTATCATTAATTTTAATATTTTTTTCTTTAGATGCATTTGACATTTACTGTGTAGATAATACATGTATCAATGTTTTTTCTTTTCGTTTCCAGTATTTATACCTTATTTCCTCTCTTACTAAATGGACTGGAGTATATGTGGGGACTTAGTAGCAAGAGTGGAAAGTGATCATAGAGAGCTTTCTAAGTGGGGCTTCCCTGGTAGCTCAGTGGTTAAGAATCTGCCTGCCAATGCAGGGGACATGGGTTTGAGCCCTGGTCCGGGAAGATACCATATGCTGTGAAGACCCAACGCAGCGAAAAAAAAAAATTTTTTTTTTTAATGTCTGAAACATTTATATTAACATATTTCCATACAGATAACCCAAAGAAAGTTTGATATTAGTTGTTTTTTTGGTTGGTTTGTTTTTTAGTATTGCAGGTTCTTATTAGTCATCAATTTTATACATATCAGTGTATACATGTCAATCCCAATCGCCCAATTCAGCACACCACCATCCCCACCCCACTGCGGTTTTCCCACCTTGGTGTCCATACGTTTGTTCTCTACATCTGTGTCTCAAATTCTGACCTGCAAACCAGTTCATCTGTACCATTTCTCTAGGTCTACATACATGCATTAATATACGATATTTGTTTTTCTCTTACTGACTTACTTCACTGAGTGTGACAGTCTCTAGATCCATCCACGTCTCAACAAATGACTCAATGGCTGAGTAATATTCAGCCATTGAATATGGCTTTTTATGGCTGAGTAATATTCCATTGTATATATGTACCACATCTTCTTTATCCATTCGTCTGTCAATGGGCATTTAGGTTGCTTCCATGACCTGGCTATTGTAAATAGCACTGCAATGAACATTGTGGTGCATGTGTCTTTTTGAATTATGGTTTTCCCTGGGTATATGCCCAGTAGTGGGATTACTGGATCATATGGTAATTCTATTTCTAGTTTTTGAAGGAAACTCCATACTGTTCTCCATAGTGGCTGTATCAGTTTACATTCCCACCAACAGTGCAAGAGGGTCCCCTTTTCTACACACCCTCTGCAGCATTTGTTGTTTGTAGATTTTCTGATGATGCCCATTCTAACTGGTGTGAGGTGATACCTCATTGTAGTTTGGATTTGCATTTCTCTAATAATTAGTGATATTGAGCAGCTTTTCATGTGCTTCTTGGCCATCTGTATGTCTTCTTTGGAGAAATGTCTATTTAGGTCTTCTGCCCATTTTTGGATTCGGGTTGTTTGTTTCTTTAATATTGAGCTGCATGAGCTGTTTATATATTTTGGAAATTAATCCTTTGTTAATTCCTTTTGCAAATATTTTCTCCCATTCTGAGGGTTGTCTGTTCGTCTTGTTTATGGTTTCCTTTGCTGTGCAAAAGCTTTGAAGCTTCATTAGGTCCCATTTGTTTATTTTTGTTTTTATTTCCATTACTCTAAGAGGTGGATCAAAAAAGATCTTGCTGTGATTTATGTCAAAGAGTGTTCTTCCTATGCTTTCCTCTAAGAGTTTTATAGTTTCCAGTCTTCATTTAGGTCTCTAATCCATTTTGAGTTTATTCTTGTGTATGGTGTTAGGGAGTGTTCTAATTTCATTCTTTTACATGTAGCTGTCCAGTTTTCCCAGCACCACTTATTGAAGAGACTGTCTTTTCTCCATTTTATATCCTTGCCTACTTTGTCATAGATTAGTTGACCATAGATGCATGGGTTTCTTTCTGAGCTTTCTATCTTGTTTTGTTGATCTATGTTTCTGTTTTTGTGCCAGTACCATATTGTCTTGATTACTGTAGCTTTATAGTATAGTCTGAAGTCAGGGGGTCTGATTCCTCCAGCTCTGTTTTTTTCCCTCAAGACTGCTTTGGCTTTTCAGGGTCTTTTGTGTCTCCATACAAATTTTAAGATTTTTTGTTCTAGTTCTGTAAAACGTACTATTGGTAATTTGATAGGGATTGCATTGAATCTGTAGATTGCTCCGGGTAGTATAGTTATTTTCACAGTATTGATTGTTCCAATAGAAGAACATGGTATATCTCTCCACCTGTTGGTATCATCTTTAATTTCTTTCATCAGTGTCTTATAGTTTTCTGCATACAGGTCTTTTGTCTCCCGAGGTAGGTTTATTCCTAGGTATTTTATTCTTTTTGTTGCAGTGGTAAATGGGAGTGTTCCTTAATTTCCCTTTCAGATTTTTCATCATTAGTGTATAGGAATGCAAGAGATTTCCATGCATTAATTTTGTATCCTGCAACTTTACCAAATTCATTAATTAGCTTTAGTACTTCTCTGGTGGCATCTTTAGGATTCTCTATGTGTCGTATCATGTCATCTGCAAACAGTGACAGTTTTACTTCTTTTCAAATTTGGATTCCTTTTATTTCTTTTTCTTCTCTGATTGCTGTGGCTAGGACTTCCAAAACTATGTTGAATAATAGTGGTGAGAGTGGACATCCTTGTCTCATTCCTCATCTTAGAGGAAATGCTTTCAGTTTTTCACCATTGAGAATGATGTTTGCTGTGGGTTTGTCATATATGGCCTTTATTATGTTGAGCTAGGTTCCCTCTATGCCCACTTTCTGGAGAGTTTTTTTCATAAATGGGTGTTGAATTTTGTCAAAAGCTTTCTCTGCATCTATTGAGATGATCATATGGTTTTTCTCCTTCAATTTGTTAATGTGGTGTATCACATTGATTGATTTGCGTATATTGAAGAATCCTTGCATCCCTGGGATAATTCCCACTTGATCATGGTGTATGATCCTTTTAATGAGCTGTTGGATTCTGTTTGCTAGTATTTTGTTGAGGATTTTTGCATCTGTATTCATTAGTGATATTGGTCTGTAATTTTCTTTTTGTGTAGTATCTTTGTCTGGTTTTGGTATCAGGGTGGTGGTGGCTTCATAGAATGAATTTGGGAGTGCTCCTTCCTCTGCAAGTTTTTGGAAGAGTTTAGGAAGGTTGAGTGTTAGCTCTTCTCTAAATATTTGACAGAATTCGCCTGTGTAGCCATCTGGTCCTGGGCTTTTGTTCGTTGGAAGATTTTTTTTTTTTTTTGAGGTATGCAGGCCTCTCACTGTTGTGGCTTCTCCCGTTGCAGAGCACAGGCTCCAGACGTGCAGGTTCAGCGGCAATGGCTCACAGGCCTAGCCGTTCCGCGGCATGTGGGATCCTCCCGGACCAGGGCATGAACCCATGCCCCTGCATTGGCAGGCAGACTCACAACCACTGTGCCACCAGGGAAGCCCTGTTGGAAGATTTTTAATCACAGTTTCAATTTCATTACTTGTGATTGGTCTGTTCATATTTTCTATTTCTTCCTGGTTCAGTCTTGGAAGGTTATACCTTTCTAAGAATTTGTCCATTTACTCCAGGTTGTCCATTTTATTGGCAAAGAGGTGCTTATAGTTGTCTCTTAGGGTGCTTTGTATTTCTGCCATGTCTGTTGTAACTCCTCCTTTTTCATTTCTAATTTTATTGATTTGAGTCCTCTCCCTCTTTTTCTTGATGAGTCTGGCTAATGGTTTATCAATTTTGTTTATCTTCTCAAAGAACCAGATTTTAGTTTTATTGATCTTTGTTTGCTATTGTTTTCTTTGTTTCTATTTTATTTATTTCTGCTCTGATCTTTATGATTTCTTTCCTTCTGCTAACTTTGGGTTTTGTTTATTCTTCTTTCTCTAGTTCCTTTAGGTGTAAGGTTAGATTGTTTATTTGAGGTTTTTCTTGTTTCTTGAGGTAGGCTTGCATAGCTATAAACTTCCCTCTTAGAACTTCTTTTGCTGTATCCCATAGGTTTTGGATCATCGTGTTTTCGTTGTAATCTGTCTCTAGGTACTTTTTGATTTCCTCTTTGATTTCTTCAGTGACCTCTTGGTTATCTAGTAACGTATTATTTAGCCTCCACGTGTTTGTGTTTTTAATGTTTTTCTCCCTGTAATTGATTTCTAATCTCATAGCATAGTAGTCAGAAAAGATGCTTGATATGATTTCAATTTTCTTAAATTTACTGAGGCTTGATTTGTGACCCAAGATGTGATGTATCCAGGAGAATGTTCCATACACACTTGAAAAGAAAGTGTAATCTGCTGTTTTTGGATGGAATGTCCTATAAATATCAATTAGATCTATCTGGTCTATTGTGACATTTAAAGCTTCTGTTTCCTTATTTATTTTCATTTTGCATGATCTGTTCATTGGTGTAAGTGAGGTGTTAAAGTCTCCCACTATTATTGTGTTACTGTTGATTTCCTCTTTTATAGCTGTTAGCAGTTGCCTTATGTATTGAGGTGCTCCTATGTTGGGTGCATATATATTTATAATTGTTATATCGTCTTCTTGGATTGATCCCTTGATCATTATGTAGTGGCCTTTACTGTCTCTTGTAACATTCTTTATTTTAAAATCTATTTTATCTGATATGAGTATTGCTCCTCCAGCTTTCTTTTGATTTCCTTTTGTATGGAATACCTTTTTCCATCCCCTCACTTTCAGTCTGTATGTGTCCCTAGGTCTGAAGTGGGTCTCTTGTAGACAGCATATATATGGGCCTTATTTTTATATCCATTCAGCAAGCCTGTGTCTTTTGGTTGGAGCATTTAATCCACGTTTAAGGTAATTATCGATATGTATGTTCCTATGACCATTTTCTTAATTGTTTTGGGTTTGTTTTTGTAGGTCCTTTTCTTCTCTTGTGTTTCCCACTTAGAGAAGTTCCTTTAGCATTTGTTGTAGAGCTGATTTGGTGGTGCTGAATTCTCTTAGCTTTTGCTTGTCTGTAAAGCTTTTGATTTCTCCATCGAATGTGAATGAGATCCTTGACGGTTAGAGTAGTCTTGGTTGTAGGTTCTTCCCTTTCATCACTTTAAGTATATCATGCCACTCCCTTCTGGCTTGTACAGTTTCTGCTGAGATATCAGCTGTTCATCTTATGGGAGTTCCCTTGTATGTTATTTGTCATTTTTCCCTTGCTGCTTTCAATAATTTTTCTTTGTCTTTAATTTTTGCCAATTTGATTACTATGTGTCTCGGTGTGTTTCTCCTTGGGTTTATCCTGTATGGGACTCGCTGCGCTTCCTGGACTTGGGTGGCTCTTTCCTTTCCCATGTTAGGGAAGTTTTTGACTATAATCTCTTCAAATATTTTCTCTGGTCCTTTCTCTCTCTCTTCTCCTTCTGGGACCCCTATAATGTGAATGTTGTTGCATTTAATGTTGTCCCAGTGATCTCTTAGGCTATCTTCATTTCTCTTCATTCTTTTTTCTTTATTCTGTTCTGCAGCAGTGAATTCCACCATTCTGTATTCCAGGTCACTTATCCGTTCTTCTGCCTCAGTTATTCTGCTATTGATTTCTTCTAGTGTAGTTTTCATTTCAGTTATTGTATTTGTTCATCTCTGTTTGTTTGTTGTTTATTTCTTCCAGGTCTTTGTTAAACATTTCTTGCATCTTCTTGATCTTTGCCTCCATTGTTTTTCCGAGGTACTGGATCATCTTCTCTATCATTATTCTGAATTCTTTTTCTGGAAGGTTGCCTATCTCCACTTCATTTAGTTGTTTTTCTGGGGTTTTATCTTGTTCCTTCATCTGGTACATAGCCCTCTGCCTTTTCATCTTGTGTATCTTTCTGTGAATGTGGTTTTTGTTCCACAGGCTGCAGGATTGTAGTTCTTCTTGCTTCTGCTGTCTGCCCTCCGATTTCTAAAAATTATAAAAACACCTACCCACTTGATAGTCTGCTTTGATTAATAAGACAAAATAGAGCGATGAGACCATTCTAAGTTTTATTTCAGTACAGCTGGCAGTGGAATACTATGATCACTATGGTGCACTATTAGCATTACCAGGCAGTTATTCTACCTTAAAACACAGAAAGCTATCCAGCTTTTGGAGAAGCTAATCACTGAACCAGATTGAAAGCCACTGTACTGAACTTTTTCCAGACTGTCGCAGATACACATCAGGAATCACAACATCACCTCACCACTTTCTCTTTTGAAAACTGTGAGTATCCAACGATGCTTTGTTAATTGATGACCTTGCAACAAAGAGGAAAGCTAAAAGACTGAGCAAATATATAGAGAATTTACTGTTCTAGTAGAATAAAACTTTTAAAAAGTTAACTGTTGGGACTTCCTTCTGGCGCAGTGGTTAGAAATCTGCCTGCAAAGGAAGGGGACGCGGGTTCGAGCCCTGGTCCAGGAAGATCCCACATGCCACAGAGCAACTAAGCCCGTGCGCCACAACTACTGAGCCCTTGTGCCACAGCTACTGAAGCCCGCAAGACTAGAGCCCGTGCTCCGCAACAAGAGAAGCCACCGCAATGAGAAGCCCACGCACTGCAACGAAGGGTAGCCCCTGCTGACCGCAACTAGAGAAAGCCTACACGCAGCAACGAAGACCCAGTGCAGCCCAAAATAAATAGATTAATTAATTAAAAACAAAAGTTAACTGTTAACATTTAATGGTATAGTGTTGTATTTCATAAAAGTTAGGCATAAATAGGAAGTAGATCAAGAAATAATTAGAATTACTTTTTAAATACAAATTTAGTGTGTTTTCTAACTTTACTAGTTTTAATCAGTGTCAATTTTCCCTAACATTTTGTCTATTTTAATAATCACCAAACATCAACAGGTTAAAAGACAATAGGCTCATATATCCAAAACTGAGATTACTTTGCCCATCTACCCCCCCACCTCCTGCCAGTTTTCTCTTACTGATTCCTTTTTATTGGAAATTTCTTTAATTAGAAATAGTCTTTTACAGCAAAATAAAGGATGAAGTTTTCAAAAATACAAACACTTGAGCTAGTTAATGTATTTGGTGTGAATGCATTTCTATCAAAATCAGAGTGCATCTGACACTAGCTTAAAGAGGTCAAGCTCTCAGAGGACCCCCCAAAATTTGGCCTGCAGCCTATAGATTACTGACCCCTGTTCTAGAGCATCTATATAGCCTACATAATATACCTTTAGCAGTTATTGTGGTGCATTGCAATGGGATTTGCATGTTCGCTAATCCACTATGAAACTCTTAAGGACAGAGACTGAGTTTATTCATATTTGTTCTCCCAGTACCTAGCAGAGTGGTTGGCATTAATTGGCTCTAAAATATTTTGTTTACTGGATTAAGTAACATTCAAATAGAAACTGGTTAGATTGACCAAAAATTTTAAAAACAGGACTGTTTGCTGGTTTGTGGAAATACCTGAGCACCAGTCCACTATGAGCGTCGTGTTTTAAAAGACTGTGCAGAGTTTTTAGAAACAGCTTTATTGAGATATACAGTCAGTGCTCTGGACCTCTGTATCCTTGGGCACTGCATCCATGGATTCAATTAACCACAGACTGAAAATATTTGCAAATTCCAGAAAGCCCCAAAAGCAAAACTTGAATTTTCTGCGTGCCAGGCAACTATTCACATAGCATTTACATTCTACTAGGTATATTATAAGTAATCTAGAGATGATTTAAAGTATATGGGAAGATGGTTTTGGGGGACCCTAGCCTGCCATCTTCTCAGTCTGCTGGCTTTCTGAAGAAAGTCGTATTCCTTGCCTCAAAAAAAAAAAAAAAGTATATGGGAGGGTTTGCATAGGTTATATGCAAATACTATGCTGTTTGATTTTTTCTTCCAGTTTTATTGAAATATAATTGACATACAGTACTGTATAAGTTTAAGGTGCGCGGCATAATGATCTGACTTATATACGTCATGAAATGATTATCACAATAAGTTTAATGAACATCCATCATCTCATATAGATACAAAATTAAAGAAATAGGGCTTCCCTGGTGGCGCAGTGGTTGAGAGTCTGCCTGCCGATGCAGGGGACATGGGTTCGTGCCCCGGTTTGGGAAGATCCCACATGCCGCGGAGCGGCTGGGCCCGTGAGCCATGGCCGCTGAGCCTGCGTGTCCGGAGCCTGTGAGAGGCCACAAAAGTGAGAGGCCCGCGTACCGCAAAAAAAAAAAAAAGAAATAGAAAAATTTTTTTCCTTGTGATGAGAACTCTTAGGGTTTACTCTCTTAACAACTTTCATACATAACGTACAGCAGTGTTAATTAGGGAATTCCTTGGCGGTCCAGTGGTTAGGGCTCTGCACTTCCACTGCAGGGGGCATGGGTTCAATCCCTTGTCCGGGAACTAAGATCACCCAAGTGGAGTGGCGCGGCCAAAAGAAAAAAAAAGACCTAAAAGACAAGAAAGCAAAAAACAAAACAAAACAAGCAGTGTTAATTATATTTATCATGTTGTACATTATATCCCTAGTAATTATTTTTCATATAACTGCAAGTTTGTACCTTTTGACTGCCTTCATTTTCCCTTCCCCCTACACCTTGCCTCTGGTTACCACAAATCTGATCTCTTTTTCTTTGAGTTTGTTTGTTTGCTTGCTTTTGAAGTATAATTGATCTACAACACTATGGTAGTTCCTACTATGCCATTTTATATAAGGGACTTGAGCATCCTCGGGTTTTGATATCTGCAGGGGGGAACTGCAAGAGGGGTGGGGGTCTGGAACCCATCCTCCAGAGATACCAACAGATGACTATAATTCGCCTGCCATACAATCCACCCATTTAAAGTGTACAATTCTGAGATTTTTAAAAATTGAGTTATAATTCACGTATTATATTAGTTTCAGATATACGACATGAGATTTGTTTTTAAAGAGAGAGAGGGAAAGCAAAAAGAAAGGGAGGTCTCTTTTCCTTGAGTTGCACACTGGTTCATACTGTGGTATTGTAAAAATGATGTGAATAACTCATCTAGATTATTTCCTGTTTGGATTTAGGGGAAGAATAGAAAGTAGTAAATCAATGAGTATCTAAATATGGATAGACGCCACAAATGGAGGAAAAGGGAAAGAAGAAAGGGATTCTCCAGTACGTTATTTATTTTGGGCAGGAGAAAAGCTGTGTTGAAAGAGGCATTATGTTCTGTGGGGAACTCAGTATAAATCTGAACTTTGCTCATTATCCTTTTTTTTTTTTTTTTTTTCCCTTGCGGTACGCGGGCCTCTCACTGTTGTGGCCTCTCCCGTTGTGGACGCGCCGGCTCCGGACGCGCACGCGCAGGCTCAGCGGCCGTGGCTCACGGGCCCGCCGCTCCGCGGCATCTTCCCGGACCGGGGCACGAACCCGTGTCCCCTGCATCGGCAGGCGGACTCTCAACCACTGCAGCACCAGGGAAGCCTCTGCTCATTATCCTTGAATATGCTCTAAGGCTGATCCTAGATTTTTGCAAATCTTACTGTATTAGTTCTCAATTGCTGCATGACAAATTTCCCCAAAAACTTAGTGCTTAAAGCAACAGTAAACATTTATTATAACACATAGTGTCTGTGGGTCTGGATTTTGGGTGTGGCTTAGTTGGGTGGTTCTGGCTTGAGGTATTTCACAGAGTGGCAGTCAAAACGCCAGCTAGGCCTGCCGTCATCTGAAGGCTTGGCTGGGGCTGGAGGATCTATTTCCAAGAACAGTTCATTAAGATGGCTGGCAAATTGGTGCTGATTATTGGTGTAATGCCTCAGTTTTTTGCCAGATAGCCACTCCAAGAGGTTGCTTGAGTGTCCTCATATTACGGCACTGGCTTTCCTCTAAGTGAGTGACCCAAGAGAGCATAAAGTGGAAGCTGCAAAGTATTTTATAACCTAGACTTGGACTTTACACACCACAATTTCTGAAAAAGCCTATTGGTTACACGAGGCAGCCCAATTCAGTATGGGAGGGACTAGACTATACAAGGGTGAAGATACCAGGAGGCAGGGATCACGGGGTGCCTAGAGGCTGACTACCAAATTTATTTGTTTTTTAATATATATATTTGAGATACATATATCTCAAAAGGAGATTCCTAAATTCAGGTACCAGCTCTTGAATATTACCTTGCCATTTATCCTAACTGAACAAGTATCTCTTGGGACAGACCAATAATTATTTATTTATTTTTAAATTAATTAATCAATTTATTTTTGGCTGCATTGGGTCTCCGTTGCCATGCACAGACTTTCTCTAGTTGCAGCAAGAGGGGCAACTCTTCGTTGTGGTGCGTGTGCTTCTTATTGTGATGGCTTCTCTTGTTGGGAGCAGGGGCTCTAGGCACACAGGCTCAGTAGTTGTGGCGCACGGGCTTAATTGCTCCATGGCATGTGGGATCTTCCCGGACCAGGGCTCGAACCCGTGTTCCCTGCATTGGCAGGCAGATTCTTAACCACTGCGCCACCAGGGAAGTCCCCAGACCAATAATTCTTTTTTTTTTTTTTTTTTTT
>NW_020837995.1:10433100-10506787 GCF_003676395.1 Aethalodelphis obliquidens | reverse complement strand
TGCGGTACGCGGGCCTCTCACTGTTGTGGCCTCTCCCATTGCGGAGCACAGGCTCTGGACGCGCAGGCTCAGCGGCCATGGCTCACAGGCCCAGCTGCTCCGCGGCATGTGGGATCCTCCCGGACCAGGGCACAAACCCGTATCCCCTGCATCGGCAGGCGGACTCTCAATCACTGCGCCACCAGGGAAGCCCCTTTTTCTTTTTAGAGAGGAAGCCAGTGGGGCCAGAGGATTCGGGTGTGGTTCTTTTATTTATTTATTTATTTATGTGTTTGTTTATTTTATTTTTGGCTGTGTTGGGTCTTCTTTGCTGCACTCGGGCTTTCTCTGGTTGCAGTGCATGGGCTTCTCACTGCGGTGGCTTCTCTTGTTGCAGAGCACGGGATCTAGGCTCGCGGGCTTCAGTAATTGCAGCATGCAGGCTCAGTAGCTGTGGCTCGCGGGCTCTAGAGCGCAGCCTCAGTAGTTGTGGCGCACGGGCTCTAGAGCGCAGGCTCAGTAGTTGTGGCGCACGGGCTTAGTTGCTCCGCGGCATGTGGGATCTTCCCGGACCAGGGATCGAACCCATGTCCCCTGTATTGGCAGAAGAATTCTTTTTTTTTTAAATGGTGTGTTAGTTTCTGCTGTATTACAAAGTGAATCAGTTATACATATACATATGTTCTCATATCTCCTCCCTCTTGTGTCTCCCTGCCTCCCACCCTCCCTATCCCACCCCTCTAGGTGGTCACAAACCACTGAGCTGATCTCCCTGTGCTATGCGGCTGCTGCCCACTAGCTATCTATTTTACGTTTGGTAGTGTACATATGTCCATGCCACTCTCTCACTTTGTCACAGCTTACCCTCAGTAGTTGTGGCACACAGGCTTAGTTGCTCCGCGGCATGTGGGATCTTCCCGGACCAGGATCGAACCCATGTCCCCTGCATTGGCAGGCGGATTCTTAACCACTGTGCCACCAGGGAAGTCCCGGGACCAATAATTCTTAAATGGGAAAGACCAGAGAAGAAAAGGGGCCCTGAGAAACTGTTTTCCTTGGGCACTCCAATATCCTAGGGTTCCTATACCTGTGGCATTAACTTTCACTATGTATTCATTCTTATACTTCCTACTCTGAGATATACTGTTGTACTATTCTCAAGATACTCATCATACAACACTTCCCTTTGCACTGCACTTTTTTCCCCCTTCAACTCTTTCTTGATATACAGCTGCTGGACTGCTTTCTCACATACTCTTCTATTTATCTTATCCTTCATGGATTTGCAAATGTGAGTTGGTCATAAGATAACAGTAAGAAGAATAATAGTCTTTCCATCATTTGGAGAATCCAGCTGTATCTACTGACTCATTTAAAATAAACACAATAGTAGTTCTATGAATAAATTCACTAAAACGCTTACCTATGATAGCAGAGATTATATCTGGGTAGCTTGGAGAGACACATTATATTTGCTAAGTGAGTGAAAAATATTCTCTTTGAATAGAGACTATCTATCTGAAATCCTGCTAGGCATTATTTCAATGAATCTGGACTTTGTTTCCCCTATAAACTTCTTTAATTTTAAAGAAAAGTATTTACAGAAACACTAACCCTTTCCAATTCAAATTACTTGCCCTGCCAATACTCTGAAGTGAACTATATTCTGTTAGACAAAGTAATGGAAAAAGCAACTTGTGGTTTTAATCAGTGGAAAGAAAACAATTTGGCAACTTCTTTAAGTTTGAATAGAACAAGATGAGCTGCATCATCAAGTGCCTTTAATGTACATTTTGTCCTGCTTTTCATGCAAGGATCTAGACATGACAGACAGTGGAAGTGCCTGCTGTTTTTCAAAGAATGTCAAGAGGCTGTGGCATTTCCTGAACAAGAAGAAACAGATTCAATAATAGTTATGAGATTGAATATAGGATTCGTATTTAACCATTCTATATTCTGAATCAGCTTTAATCATAATGTCACTTGAGTGAAGAAAAAGATTTAAAGTAAAAGGAAGCTCATAATTCATGGCAATCTTTCAGTCCATGGCAGACTCCTGAGATTATCAAGTAGGAAAAGCATTGGACACGGGAGTTTAAGAGACCGGAGTTTTGGTTCTTCTACTCATTAGTTTTATAGCTCTAGGAAAGCTGTTAAGCTCTTTGAGTTTTTTCTTCTGTAAGTTGGTGGTTAAGGATGGGAGAGGGGTTTGATCATAAGGTTTCCTCTTTACCAAAGAGTTTGATATACCAAATACAAATTATCCCACATAGCCTCGTTTCTCCGCCCTCCTCGCTTTTCTTTGAAAGTCTTCGAGGGACTCCCGCATTGTCTTGCTCAGAATCCCATACGGGACCTCACCGGGGCTGCTCACTGAACCCTTCACTGGCGGTGTTTCAAAAAGGGAGTGAAATCTTGTTCTTCATTGATGTGAAAACCGTAAGGATACGCCGGGCTCCAGGCTGACGTTCCTTTCTGGAGGTCTCGGTCTTCTTTCTTTCTTACACTTTCAGGCCTTTCCCCAGTACCCACCGATGATTAACTTCGTGTTAGGCGGTTCTGGGGACAGCGCCAATTTGCCAGATCCTGGCAGCGCTGCTTCTGAGGAGGTGGCATGGCAGGGCCTCATGATTTGGGGCCCTTTTTCGCGACCGAACTCCTCGGTGTGTGTAAATTCGTATCGTGACAAAGCATTTACGATTTTCTTCCGAAAAGACCAACCCTGGCGTCACAACCGTGCCTCTATAACCAAGGTAACTGCTTGAGCTAGGAGGAACCACTGTGTACCAACCACTAGTTTCAGAAGCCCTACTTCTCCGCTCCAGACTGGCGGGTAGTTGCCGCTGCGGCTGGAACTACGAGGACCAGAATTCCCGCGCGCACGCGCGCTGCCATTGTGATGCTTCTTTCCCGGTAACTCGCCCTCTCAGGCAAACCTGAAGATAGCGGCAATTCTCCGGTGGGGGGCGGAGACACTCTTTGCCTGGCTCTCCTCCCCTTTCGTGATAGGCAATGGGACCAGCCAACCAACATGGCGGGCTTGGGACGCGCTCTCCAATCAGCACCTGTGGCGGAGAGGTGGGCGTGCGCACTGGCAGGGTAGGTGGGCTAGGCTGTGTCGGGTTGCGAAGGGGGAGAATAACGTCGGGTCGGGTCAGCGGGCGCTGCAGTAGTCGCCGCAGCGGCGATGGGAGCGGTGGGGACCAGGCGGCGGCGGAGGCGGCAGGAGGAGGAGCAGGAGCTGGCACAAGAGCAGCGGCTGGGGGCGGCCAGCAGCAGCAGTAACAGCAGCAGCCGCCGCCGCCAGTAAACGCGGACGGTACCCGAGGGGACTACCCAGCCGGCCGGCCCTCGAAGCCGCGCTCGGGTCCCGCCGCACTGGGCGGCGGGGGATGGGCAGGCGGCGGTCGTCCCGCCTGCTGAGGGTTGACCTCTGCCGGTCCCCGCCCTGAGCTGAACCCGAGCCCTCCGCCCGAAATCCTTGCGTCCGCCACGGCCCAGGTAGGACACACCCCCCGAGCCCCCAGGACGCCGCTGGGGGAGCCCAGCGTCCCGCCCTCCCTCAGTCCTGACCCCCTCCTCCGGCCGCACCCCTCGCCCAGTGACCGATACTGGTGCGGAGGGGAGGGGTACCGGAGACTCCTCGGTCGCTACCCACGCCCTGGGCTTGTGCCAGACCCAGTAGCTCCAAGTCGGAGACTGTTTCTCCCCCGTTTCCCTGGAGGGTTATGCCCCGTATCCCCAGAGGCTTTTGGTGTCTTCGCTGAAGTTGGAGGGTCATAAAGCTTCGTTCTGTTTCTCTCTCTGTGGGTGACCCACATACCACTTGTATTCATGCTGCTTTAGGTACCAGGACTGAACACAGATGATTCTCAGGATATATTCTCAGGATATACTGAACGCTTCTTTCCCACCTCGCTTCCTCAAATCTAATAGAAGAGGGCATGGGACTATAGAATCTGTTTGTTGTGTAGTAACGACAGTGGAGGCCATGACTTTATGGTACTTAAGGTGCGAAGTAGACCTGAGGGATTTGCTCGTCATTTGCTTTGACTAAGATGATGTTGACAACCCGGGATGCTGTGGGAGGGACAAAAGACTCCACACGTATTTACTGTTAAATCAGAAGTAAATAATACATTGGGATGCCAGGATACTTTATCCACAGTGAACTTAATTTTGTTTCAGTCGTGGTTGCATTAGAGGTAAAAATGACATTGAGTTGTACTTTGCTTTAAATTAAAGTTGATAGGTGGCAGCAATCCGGTATTAACTCTTTTCGTCCCTCGCTTTAGAAATTGTTCTATGTTTGAACATTAAAGAGGGCAATTTTATAATAACCTGTGTATTATGTAAAGATGTTTTGGTTTTAAATAGAAGTTAAGTTTTTTAAGGCGTGTATGAGGATCATAATATTATGAATGGGCACATGTACACACCCGGAGGATCCACTCTGTGTTTTGTTACAGTGTTTGGTTCTGAGCCATTAGTAAAAGTTTCATTGGCTTCTAAATACTGGTTTGCTAGGATAGACCATAAAGATGTATTTGCTGTTTTCTTTTGGCTAAATGTAATAGAGTACCGTTCATTTGAGGGGGAAGAGGTGATGGGAGATGGATTTTAAAGCTGAATGTTATGTATTTCTTTTCTATTTATTTAAATAAAGCAGTAATGATGGCAAATATTACTTATATGACTAAGCTTGAAGAATTCATCCTAAGTCTAAACATTTTTCAAATAACAAGTGTGTGGACTTGGATGATGTATTGTGCTCTTTTGAAATTGAAAATGTACTGAAAGGAATCTCTCTAATTTAGAAGCTTATGTTTTCCTGTATGATACATTTTTATCAAGGCACTAAAGGGGATGTTTGAAGCATGGTAATAAAGGAAAGTCTTTCTAACACTTTTCCTTTATGATAGAATGTTAAAAAATGCTTTTTCTTCTTTTAGTTTTAGACACATAAAAGAAATTGAAGTCCCTAGCTTCATTAATTTAATTTGTAATATGAAATTGAAATAAATTTGGTCTTCAGTAGTGGTCTAAGAATGGAATATCTTGCTCATTATCTTGTAGTACGGTTAATACATAATTTAGCAAATTCTTTATTGTACTGTGTATGACTTCAGATATTTGTGTCTTCTTTTGACTTTCTTTTAAATACTTATTATTTTAATGCCTCAGGAAATCTTCGTGAGAGTAGGCTTATGTGCTTTAGCAAAATGAACTCACTTATGCAGGGCTTCAAATATCTCTAATGTAGTGTTAGAAGTGAAGTTTGTATAATGCAGACAACTTTTGAGGGTATTTTACATTAAAAAAATACACTAAAATGTGAGTTAGTGATAGATTGTTGGTTTTTCATTGTAAACAAATATTACAGAGCTGAACATGCTATGATCATGGAATATAACTTTGGTGGCGGGGGCAGGCAATTCTTTATAAGTTTTATAACTTAATGTATAGAAATGACAACTTAATTGCAATTCATGAGAGACTTTGAGCTGGAACCACGCAAATTAGATACTCTCAGATTCCTAATCCTCATAATAAATGTTTGTTGCCTGGAAAAAAAAAAAACAAAAAACAGTATAAAACAAGAGAAAATGTTTAGTGAGCATTATTAAACTAGTGACTTCTGAATTGATTAGCAAAATAAAATAGCCTTTAAGAACTAATGGAGAATATAGCTTGCTTCCTTTCCCACTTAAAAAAAAATCTCCAATAGAAAAATTCTTTTATAGGTATGTGGCATTCTTTACAGTTTGAGTGCATGTTACACAGAATTATTCTAGCCATGTATTCCTTTGCTATTTTTGGGGCTCTTAAGAAAGACTCAAAATATAGCTGGAGCTATGTCAATTTATTTGATTAGTAATAAATATGGCGGGACATCCAATATTTATAGGTTTTGAAATATGAAATTAAACATTTGTACTGTTTTACTTCGTTGTCATATTTTTTGTTACTCAGTATATTGTGAACAATAGTGATGATGGTGGTAGATTTTTTTCCCCTAGGCTTCAGTGGATAGTATCCTTGGGTTAAAAATACTTTTTTTTTTTTTTTTTTAACAGTTTTTGTGCTGTAAATACTCAGTGCTTTCAGGTTAAATATCATACATCCATATTTGATAAAAGACCCTTTAAGTCTATATGAAAAAAGTTGGGTTTTTAGAGCTGAATTTTGAACATAATTCCAACATATTACTGCTCACAAGTTTCTGTCCTCAATATCTTGTAATCCTTGGTTGTAAGTTTAAAATATAGATTGACATATTATTTACCTAACATCAATGTCAGTTTTGCCAGAAAGTTTCGTCTTTTAAACAGGTGATTTTTAAGCAGACTTCTTGGTATATTTTCATTTATGTTATATGACTTTAAGTTAAGCATAATGATTCCTTGTGGTTATTATTTTATGTGTTCTTAATACTTGAGTCTATAATACTTATCAACTTTTGTCAACATTTTGGATTTTTTCTGTGATTTTTTCCTTGATATTTTGGGATGTTGATAGCTGCTTTTTATTGTGTTAAGCAATTTACTTTCACTTCAATTAAAGTAGCGCTTCCCAAGGTAAAAAAATTAAGTGTTCTTTGAAAAGCACCTCAATACTCTGTAAATGGCCTATATGGGAAAAGAATCTAAAAAGGAGTGGACATATATATAACTGCTTCACTTTGCTGAACACCTGAAACTAACACAACACTGTAAATCAACTACACTCCAATAAAAATTTAAAAACAAAAAACAAAACAAAAAAACCCTGGCTTGTTGTAGTGTTTTCTGAAGAATGGGAGGTAATAGATTCTTAGCTCCCTTTGATAATGTCAAGATTTAACCTAACCATGTTTAAGAATCTATATTATATATTATATATATATTTTAGAGAATTTACATCTTTATTGAAAATAAAAATCAGTATTTTTTAATATTTGCATTAGAAAACTTATTTGCCATTATGTCTGTTTTTACTAAAATGCTTTTATCATTATTTTTATACTTGGATTTTTTTTTTTTTGGTCTTTCTGACGTTCCAAGGTAATTACCTTTTTAAAAAAAATGATTTTGCATTGTTTCCCTGAGCTTGTTCTAACCATGTGATCATCTCAATACTGTATTTTGCTAATATTGGTCTAACATTTAGTTTTCCGTGTGTGCTGTGTTTTATGGATTAAGTTTGGAAACCCCCGCCCCCTGCTTTTTTCCTTGATCTACTAAGTGCCTCGGTTTCTAAAATTTCTCAGAAACTTTTTTTTTTTTTTTTGCGGTACATGGGCCTCTCACTGTTGTGGCCTCTCATGTTGCGGAGCACAAACTCCAGACGCGCAGGCCCAGCGGCCATGGCTCACGGGCCCAGCCGCTCCGCGGCATGTGGGATCCTCCCGGACTGGGGCACGAACCCATGTCCCCTAGCATCGGCAGGCAGACTCTCAACCACTGCGCCACCAGAGAAGCCCTCTCAGAAAAGGTTTTATCAACATTTTTCAATGACCAGTAATGCAGAGATGAGGGGAGGAAAATAGGGGGAAAAAATGAATAACTAAAGAGAAAAATGTGAGCCTTGCTTCTTATGAAATTCGATTTGAAAAAATCAGCCGGGGGCTTCCCTGGTGGCGCAGTGGTTGAGAGTCTGCCTGCCAATGCAGGGGACACGGGTTCGAGCCCTGGTCTGGGAAGATCCCACATGCCGCGGAGCGACTAGGCCCGTGAGCCACAATTACTGAGCCTGCGCGTCTGGAGCCTGTGCTCTGCAACGTGAGAGGCCCGCGCACTGCAATGAAGAGTGGCCCCCACTTCCTGCAACTAGAGAAAGCCCTCGCACAGAAACGAAGACCCAACACAGCCATAAATCTAAAAAAAAAAAAAAAAAAAAAAAAAATCAGCTGGAAGCTAAATAGTATTGTAGATAGTAAGCTAGATTAGGACTTCATTTATTAGGGACTTGTGTAGCACTTAAAAAATTCAACATGTCCAAGGCCAAAGTCAGTCCACTTTTAACTTCTGTAATTATAAATGAAGGTGTCACGATTTAATCAGTCACACAAATTCAAAAATCCCATTAATTTAATTTTTTAGGCTGCTTCTTTTCCCTGGTTCTACATGCACAAAACCTCTCCTTTTCATTTCTACTGCTACCATCTTAATTTAGCGTCTCTGATCCTCATTATCGCTCCTTAGAACTACTGCAGTAGTCTCATTAAATATTTCAGTATCTACCGTGTTACCGTGGTAGGGGTTAGAGATTCAGTAGGGAACAAGACAGAAATTATCTCACTTTTGGAACTTGCAATACAGTGGGAATAGACAATTGTAGAACAAGGAATTACAAGTGTTCCAAGTATCATGAAGGGAAAATGCAGACGACCACATAAACGTATTAACTGACGGACCTCACAGTCCGGGGGATGGGTTCAGGGAAGTCTTCGTTTTATCAACCACAGTTTATTCTACATACTCTACCAGTTTTGGAGGTTAGTGGATATGTTATAGCTGTAAGTAGTTAAAAAATTAAAAATAAATGTTTTAAAATAAAGATATTTAATAAAAATTAAATGTTCATACAATTCCTGAAACAGCTTTAGACAAATCCTTTCCAAACACCAGAACACTTTGAAAACTTTTGCTCTAAAGAGGCCACCCTCTCCCTCCAATATGGGTTTCGACTTTGGGTTCTCCCAGGCCTCAATTGCTTAAGTACTGACAGAATTCCTATGTTATATTTCATACTCTTTGAACCTCAGAAGTTAGGACTAGGCATTTCCAGTAGGAGGGTATGTATGGTTACAAGAAAGAGGTTTTTCAGATAAATAGTTAGAGTCTCTTTGTAGCCAGAGTCCAGCAGCTTATAGGTGAGTTATTAAATGTACAAGTAACTAGGATATAGTTTGAACATCTTTGTAAGTTTAAAATTATATAAATTCATTTGTAAATCAGAAAAAAATATCCCTTATCATATGCTGGCTCCTAATTTTTGGTTTATAAAATAAGGTTAGAATAGCCACAAATCTCATAAATTAATAAATGCTTACTAGACAGATGAATAAAACTGTTAATTGTGCTTCAAGGTGGGATCTGAATCTTTTCTCATCTCTATGATAACATATCATGAGTCATTAGATTACTTAACCTCTCTTTGCTTCGGTTTTGATTTTTTTTTTTTTTTTTTTTTTTTGCGGTACGCGGGCCTCTCTCTCACTGTTGTGGCCTCTCACGTTGCGGAGCACAGGCTCCGGACATGCAGGCTCAGCGGCTATGGCTCAAGGGCCTATCCGCTCCGCGGCATGAGGGATCTTCCCAGACCGGGGCACGAACCCGTGTCCCCTGCATCGGCAGGCGGACTCTCAACCACTGCGCCACCAGGGAAGCCCCTTTTTTTTTTTTTCTAGTTTTTCTATTTTTAAAAAGGGAAGTTAATATACTTAAAATCCAATTACAATGAAGATCACTACAGAGAAGATTCTTCATTGATTTTTTTTTCTTTGTCTTAGTTGGAGGATCATAGGCAATGCTTTGTTTGGTTGATGTGGCTACTGTAGATTTTACCCAAGGAATTGTCTTGTTTAATGTTTTCCTTACTATCTTTTTTTTCTTTAATTTTAATTAACTAATTTATTTTTGGCTATGTTGGGTCTTTGTTGCTGCACATGGGCTTTCTCTAGTTGCGGCAAGCAAGGGCTACTCTTCATTGCGGTGTGTGGGCTTCTCGTTGCAGTGGCTTCTCTTGTTGTGGAGCATGGGCTCTAGGCATGCAGGCTTCAGTAGTTGTGGCACACGGGCTCAATAGTTTTGGCTTGTGGGCTCTAGAGCGCAGGCTCAGTATTTATGGCACGTGGGCTTAGTTGCTCTGTGGCATGTGGGGTCTTCCCGGACCAGGGCTCGAACCTGTGTCCCCTGCATTGCCAGGTGGATTCTTAACCACTGTGCCACCAGGGAAGCCCTTTCCTTACAATCTTGACATGTAAGTTACACTGTACTTTCTGTAAGGGAAGAATTTGTTTATGTGTTGTTAGTATCAGTAGCCAGGGAGAGGTGAACTAGGTTGTTTACACTTTTATTCTGTTGTAGGTAATTGTAACCATAACTGACTTGTAAAATTTCTCTTCACTTTTAATAGATATTTTACTTTCTTGAATATATTTATGAGCTCAGAGAGATTCCATGCTGCTGGAAGTATAATTTATCTCCTGTTAAAGTTTAGAAGGAACGGTTGAAGTGTGAGTGGTAACTAAATTTTCTTTCTCTTTTGCTATCAACAAATAGGGTTATTTGTACATCTTCATCTCTTTTTACTAACACTTTATAGAGAGGCTCTTGCTAAAACCTGCAGGGTTAAAAAAAAATCTCATGGGGTTTATCCTATTCTTGACCCTTCTGTTGTTTACATTACTGTTATTAGATATTTTGAAAAGCTTAACTGGTTTGTAGTCTTTGTAAACTTGTGTCTGCACCTCAGCTTGTTTTATCTTGAGACATAATTTAGTTTCTTGTAATGTGAAAAATGTATTATTTTGACTTTTGAGATGTTTGATGAAGAGATAGCCACTCTGCATCTAACTATATTTTAATCTATTTTTGGAATATTAATCAGGTATCCTAAATATTATCTACTTAACAGATCATGATGACTTTGAAAACATCTGATTTTTTGTTTTAATAGGGGATGTTCAGTGTGTTGATAGTTTTCATCAAATTTGGAAAAATTTCAGACATTTTTTCTTCAGGTTTTTTTTTTTTAAGCATGCAATCTCTTTGGGCCCAATAAATGTATCCAGAAATTAAAATATCTACTAAAAGTGGAGAGAAACTTTATATAAGATAGTATGGTTACAATAACCGACAACAAAATAAAAGTATAAACAACCTCTCTATTCTCTCCTTCTGGGACTCCAGTTATATGTATGTTAGGCTTTTAAAAAAAAATTATTTATTTTTGGCTGTGTTGGGTCTTCATTGCTGCGCGTGGGCTTTCTCTAGTTGCAGCGAGCGGGGGCTACTCTCTGTTGCGGTGCCTGGGCTTCTCATTGCGGTGGCTTCTCTTGTTGCGGACCACGGGCTCTAGGTGTGTGGGCTTCAGTAGTTGTGGCTTGTGGGCTCTAGGGTGCAGGCTCAGTAGTTTGGGCGCACGGGCTTAGTTGCTCCACGGCATGTGGGATCTTCCTGGACCAGGGCTCGAACCCGTGTCCCCTGCATTGACAGGCTGATTCTTAACCACTGCACCACGAGGGAAGTCCATGTTAGGCTTTTTGATGTTATCCCATTGCTCACTGATTCTCTGTGTGGTTTCTGTCTTTTTCTATTGTCTGTTTCATTTTGGATGATTCCTTTTTCTTTCTTTTTTAAAAAAATATTTATTTATTTGGCTGCTTTGGGTCTTGGTTGCAGCACGTGGACTCTTCCTTGTGTCGCGCAGGCTCTAGAGTGTGTGGGCTCGGTAGTTGTGGTGCGCAGGGTTCTCTAGTTGTGGCACGCGGGCTCTAGAGTGCTCAGGCTTAGTTGCCCTGTGGCATGTGGGATTTTATTTCCCCGACAGGGATCAAACCTGCATCCCCTGCATTGGAAGGCGGATTCTTAACCACTGGACCACCAGGGAAGTCCTGGATGATTCCTTTTTCTGTATCTTCAACTTCACTAATCCTTTATTCCACAGTGGTTAATCTGGTGTTAATCCTATCTAGTGTATTTTTTAAATCTCAGGTATATACTTCTTATGTCTGGAAGTTCATTTAAAAAATATTTCCCATTTCTTTCCTCATGCTTAATGGTTTTCTCTGTTTCTTTGAATATATTTATAATAGCTGTTTTAAAGTCCTTGTCTACCATTCTGTCATCTGCACCATTTCTAAGTCTGTTTTTATTGATTGATATTTCTCCTTGTTTGTGTCCCTGCTAATTTCTGTTTGGATGCTCGACGTTGTAATTTTACACTGTCATGTGCTGGATTTTTTTTTTTTTTAATTCCTGTAAATATTATGGGGATTTGTTCTGGGATATAATTAAGCTATTTGAAAATAGTTAGATGCATTCATGGCCCTGGATGTTTTTAAAGTTTTTTTTTTTTTTTCATTCTGTTTGGTGATTATACAAACTATTCACAGCCCTGTGTGAACATTAAGGATTGTTCCTGCCTGCCTCTTTCCAGGGGTTCTTTACCCTGGCCTTGATTGCTTCTGTACACACATGCACTCATAAGTACTCGCCAAAGTTTCAAGAGGAACCCTCTCTAGATATCCAGAGTTCTGTCTGCACAGCTCTTCAGTGTTCTGCCCTGCCTTGGCCTCCTCAAAACTCTGAATTCTGTCTCTTCAACTCAGCGAGACTGATGGACTCTGTTTGGGTTCCTCATTCCTGTGCTGCAGCCTGGAAACTCTCCAGTCAGTGAGCTGGGGGCAGTCTTAAGGCTTACCTCATTTATTTCCCTTCTCTCGTGGATCCATGTTCTGTGCTGCCTATTGTCTAGTTCTAGTGTCTAAAGTCCATTGTTTCATATATTTTGTCTATTTTTCCCATTTAAGTTGGGAGGCTAAATCTGGTCCCTGTTACTTTGGTGGTCAGAAGCCGAAGTGGTCTGGTGGGTATATTGAAATGTCAAACAAAGAGGAGTCATATTTCAAAGTTATGCTGTCATTAGAAATCTGGGTATTATCTTTATGCCCAAATAATAGCTTCAAAAATATTTTCCTTACTCTTTAGACACGTCATAACCTCTTCTGATGATTAATTCTAGCACTGTTCCCATTGAAATTAAAATTGTAGGTAAAAATAATTTTCCTATTTTTCTGTTAAAGAGCAGAATCTTACATAAGCTATATATGACACTTATAGAACCCTGTTGTTATCTGTTTAGTGAATTATCTAGCTTCCCCCAAATGTAGGAGAATTTTTTTGCTTCAGCCTTTCTAGATAATAGTAGTTGTAACTGGACTTCCTTTCCTCTTGCATTATATCCTCCCCTGCTCTGAAATCCTTCAGTGGCTCTTCCTGTCTATTGAAACTGAATGAAGTCCATCCTCTTCCTAGCCTGATTTTTAAACTTATTTATTTATTTATTTTTGGCTGCATTGGGTCTTCGTTGCTCTGCCTGGGCTTTCTCTAGCTGTGACGAGTGGGGGCTACTCTGGGCTACTCTTTGTTGCAGTGCGCGGGCTTCTCATTTGAGGTGGCTTCTCTTGTTGTGGAGCACAGGCTCTAGGCGCATGGGCTTCAGTAGTTGTGGCACATGGGCTAAGTAGTTGTGGCTTGCGGGCTCTAGAGTGCAGGATTAGTAGTTGTGGCGCATGGGCTTAGTTGCTCCGCAGCATGTAGGATCTTCCTTGATGAGGGCTCGAACCCATGTCCCCTGCATTGGCAGGCGGATTCTTAACCACTGCACCACCAGGGAAGCCCCCTAGCCTGATTTTTACAATCTGAACTCAGTTTACCTTTCAGGTTTATGTATTCTTTCTCCACAATCAGAACTCTTTCCCATTTAGACTAATGTATGCATTCATTTTCTCATGTACTTGTATGTTTTGCTCCTTTCCTTTTCTGTGCCTTTGCTTACATCTTCAGTTAGTTCTTGTCATTAAACAAACCACCCGAAAGTTCAGGAGCTAAAACAATAATTTATTAACTATTATGTGGGTTGGCAGTTTGGCTAGGCTCAGCTGAATGGTTCTTTTGGTCTTGTTTGGGCTCATTTATGTGAAGCAGTCACCTAGCTTGGGTTTCCTCACTATCTGGGTTCCAAAACCAGCAAAAGAGGGCAAGTCCAGTGCATAAGTGCTTTTCAACCTTCTGAGTCATGTTTGCTGATGTCCCATTGGTTAAAGCAAGTCATGGGGCCAACCTCAGTTTCCAGAATGGAGAAAGAAAATCTACCTTTCAGTGGCAGATGCAGCAAGGTCACATTGTAAAGGGATGTGTATACAGGAATGGGAGGAACTTTTGGCTATTTTGCAATCGCCAAACCGCTATAGATGTTATCCAGCTCCTCTAAGAAACATCGTATGATCATCCTAGCCCATGTTAGTCTCTCCCAGTTCTGATTTGTCATATGCACTAGCCCTTGCAATTTGATGTTGGTTAACTTATATATTTTACCTTTTTTTTTTTTTTTTTTTTTTTGGGGTGCGCGGGCCTCTCACTGCTGTAGCCTCTCCCGTTGCGGAGCGCAGGCTCTGGACGCGCAGGCTCAGCGGTCATGGCTCATGGGCCCAGCCGCTCCGCGGCATGTGGGATCCTCCCGGACCGGAGCACAAACCCGTGTCCCCTGCATCGGCAGGCGGACTCTCAACCACTGTGCCACCAGGGAAGCCCTACCTTTTATTTCATTTCATTTTTTTGAATTTTATCTATTTTTTTATACAGCAGGTTCTTATTAGTTTATTTTGCCTTTTAAATCCAGAGAATTACTATTAATTTCTGTTTTTGTATGATGTGTTCTACTTCAAAGAATAATTTGGAAATAATTGTTTAACTTCTTCCCTTGATTATACACTCATTGAGGGCAAAACTATGCATTATACTTCTTCCTACTCTTCTATGTATTTGTAACAATTTATTGAATGACTATATGTTAAATTTAAAAGTCAGCTCTCAATTATTTACTTGAGGACTACTTCTTTTCATTCAGCTGTCTAGGAGGTTAAAGATGTTTCATTCATTCTTCCATTCATTAAACATTTATTGAACGATTGTTCTGTGGTAGGTATTATGCTAGGTACTGAGAATACAAAGATGAGTAGAATTCTGCTCTTGACCTCAAGAAATTTATAGTCTTTTAGGAAGACATTGTAAATTGTCCTAGAAGATATGTCTTAGAAGACATGTAATTGTGCATGTGCTTCTAAGCCTCTTTCTTTACTCTGAACCTAGATTTCTGCTTCATGCTCAACTCACAGATTACCTGGCTTTTTACCATTGTATAGATGGGACAGTCTTCTGCTATCTGTCATACTGCTAGATGGTTGTTGCCTATCTAGTTTGTGTCTGGATTTCCCTGCTCTGGTTTATATGGCCATTATCTGTTACTGTTCTTTTTATAAGAGACATTAATTATAGGTACAGTTTAAATTTATGTATTTTATTTACTTTATTTTTGGCTGTGTTGGGTCTTCATTGTTGCATGCGGGCTTTCTCTAGTTGTGGCAAGCTGAAGCTACTCTTCATTGAGGTGCACAGGCTTCTGATTGTGGTGGCTTCTCTTGTTGGGGAGCACGTGCTCTAGGTGCTCGGGCTTCAGTAGTTGCAGAGCGCAGGCTCAGTAGTTGCAGTGCACGGACTCAGTAGACATGGCTCGCGGGTTCTAGAGTGCAGGCTCAGTTGTTGCAGCACATGGGCTCAGTAGACGTGGCTCGCAGGCTCTAGAGTGCAGGCTCAGTAGTTGTAGTACACAGGCTGTAGAGCGCAGGCTCAGTAGTTGTGGCGCACGGGCTTAGTTGCTCTGTGACGTGTGGGATTGTCCCAGACCAAGGATCGAATCCGTGTCCCCTGCATTGGTAGGTGGTTTCTTACCCACTGTGCCACCAGGGAAGCCCCCTGTACAGTTTAAAGAATAATTATAAGGCCAAGTGGTCAAGAAATAGAACATTGCCAGCATCTCAGAAGCCCTTTCCTTATCTCCTTTTCTTACCCCCAAAGGAATTCATTCTTGTGCTTTTTATGAAAAATCATGTCCTTGTTTTTTCTTTATAGACTTACTACCTATACTTGCATCCCTATTTAACATAGTTTAGTTTTGCTTAATTTTGAACCTTACATAGAAGGACTTATGTTGTAAGTATACTTTTGTCTTGCTTGATTTTTTTCAATGTCTATCCTGAGATTTAGTCATGTAGTTCAGAGTAGCAGTAGTTTCATTTTCTTAGCATATTTTTTGTGGCAGGTAGAATAATGGTCCCCCCAAAGATACTCACTTTCTAATCCCTGAAACTTCTGAATATGTTACCTTATAGGCAGAATGGACTTTGCAGGTGTGATTAACTTAAAGCTCTGAGTTGGGAAGATTATCCTTGATTTTCCAGGTGGGTTTAGTGTACTCACAAGGGTCCTGTAAGAGGGAGGCATGTATATTTTGTCAGAGAGAAGTAAGGAGATGTGATGATGGAAGCGGAGGTCAGAGAGATTTGAAGATGCTAACTACACTACTCCAGCTTTGAAGGTGGAGGATGCCGCCATGAGCCAAAGAATGAAGGCAACTTCTAGAAGTTGGAAAACGCAAGAAAGAGGATTCTCCTCTAGAGCCTCCAGAAGGAGCATAGCCTTGCTGATACCTTGATTTTAGCCCCAGTGGAAGCCTGGACTTCTGATCTCCAGAACTGTAAGACTATAAATTTATGTTGTTTTGCTGCTAAATTTGTGGTAATTTGTTACGTCAGCAGTAGGAAGCTAGTACATTTTTTCATTGTATGAGTATATTATAATTTATCCATTCTTCTCTTGCTGGACATTTGGGTTGTTTCAGTTTTTGGCATTTATGGACAGTGTGACTGAAAATTCTTGTACATATTTCCTGGTGCATGTGAGAGAAGAGTGTCTTTAGGATATACCTAGGAAAAGGGTTGCTGGGTCACAGTATGTGCATATTTTCAGCTTTACTTTATAATACAGAACTATTTTCCAAAGTACATTCCTACTAGCAGTGTGTGAGAGTCTTTACTTTTTATATTTAAATAATTTCTTTTTTTATATTCACTATGACAGTGCTTCCTTTTTTTACGTAGGTGGGTACTCAAAATTTGCTTCAAGTGAAAGCACATTTGGGAACTAATTTATACTTTTTCCAACCTAGAAATAGTAGGTTTATTTTTATTCCCTTTTTGGTCAACTAATTTTTCTGTTAACTTTAAGAGCAAAATTATAACAATGGAAATGCTATAATTTAATTTGTAATCATAGTTGTAGAGTAATAATTTCTCTTGCTGACAAAAACATTTCTATATGAATTTGTTAAGTAATACTTGCATACTAGGTTTAAATTCTAGTCTTCCATGCAAACATGATTATTTTCTTTCATCAACATTCAAGCACTTCAGGGACTGTTTTGGATAACATTATGTTTGTGAATGTGACTGTTTCTTCTTCTGTTGGCTAAGAAGCATGCAAAATGACGTAGTAAGTAATGATTACCATTTATTGGGCACAGTCAGTGTAGCAGGCACTGTGATGAGTAAGCACTTTACATATATCATGTATTATCACTTTTAATCCTTAAATAGCCACAGTTGTTATCTCTTTTCTATAGTTGAGGAAATTGAGGCATAGAGAAGTTAAGTAGTGGGTCCTAGGTTTTACAGCCAGGATTTGAATCTAGGTAGTGTGGTCTCCCCCTCCCCGCACAGCTGTGGGATCTTTGTTCTCTGACCAGGAATTGAACCCAGCCCCTTGGCAGTGAGAGCACAGAGTCCTAACCACTGGGCCGCCAGGGAATTCCCCAGATAGTCTGGTCTTAATCTCTATTCTGTGAGGTCCCTGGAGCTAAAAGACAATAAACACACTGCAGTGTTATTAATTTCTCAGACAGTACTCTTGTAGGGAGTTATCTTCATTAAGTATGGTTTGGTCTGGTTTATGTTTTTGGAATTCTTATATTAGTACAGTTTTTATCCATTTGCCTTTGTGTCTTATCATTTTTATTTTCATTCTCCTTTTAGTTCTCATTTTTCCTCTCATCTTTCTGTTATACTCGTATATGTGAACCTGTATGACTTATAAATTACATACAGTTTGATATCTCATTTTCATCTGGTTAATTAAATTACTTCACCAAATATCTATTGATTAACTGCAAAGTTCATAATTTTTGATTATGGCAGAGAATATAGTGACTATGATATGGTCTTCATCATCCCCTAGTTTGTAATCTAGGGGATTATCAGTATTTACTTTTTAATTTGTTGGCTATTTTTCTTCTCAATCTTTTTCTACCAAGCAAATGTTTCAAATGATTTTTCACCACATGGTATTTTACAAGTTGAATCTCCATTTAGTATGTTCTGTCTGTATTTTGATCATCTTTGGGTCTGTTTTGGCAACACCTCCAGATTTAGCATCACTGTCTGAATTCATTATCATGCTGTTTACTTTCTATTTTAGGTCATTGAAGATATTGCCAAAGAGGAATTATTTAAGTTCTTTCTTGCAGTATCTCATTTTCTCGCACCAAGATCATTTTAAAGCTATTAGCTTACTGAAAAAATGAATCCCAAACAGTTATTTGACAGCATTGATACTGCAGCCAGATTACATTAATTTTTTCAGATATAATTTTTGATGTGGAATCAAAAAGAACCTGTGGTTCGTGTACAACTTTGAGAAACTATTGTCTTACACCAGTGAAGCCTGGTGTGTTAGTTATCTATGGCTGCATAACAAATTACCCCTAACTTACTGTTTTAAAACAACAGCATTATTTCACAGAATCTGTGGGTCAGGATTTTGTGTGTGACTCAGCCATCTGGGTACTCTGTTTCAAGATGAGTCAGAGACTGCAATTAAGGTAGGCTGTAGTCATCAAGAGGCACAACTGAGGAAGGATCTGTTTCCAAGCTTACTCCAGTGGTTGTTGGCATGATTCCATTCCTTGTGGGTGGTTGGACTGAGGGCTGTTGGTACCTTTTGTAAGTGGAATCATATGCTAGCAGAGGTTGTCCTAGCACATGGGTCTTTCCTTGGGGCAACATGGCAGCTTTCCTCATCAGAGCAAGCAAGTAGGAAGAGCCAGAGAGAGACAATGAGCAAGGTAGATGTCACAATCTTTTATATCTGGGAAGTGATATCCTGTCACTTTTGCTGTATTCTGTTCATTAGAGTCAAGTGACTGGATCCACCCACACTAAAGGGGAAGGGATCAATAACATGAGATAGGGATTATTGGGAGCCATTTTAGAAGCAATCTAGTACACCTCAGTAGCTTACAGGATTCTGGGCTTTTCCCTTAGGGTTCAATTTCTAATTGGAACAGGTGTATTTTTAGCTTTATATTAGTATCTTGAAGGACTCTATCCAGGATACTACTTTGTTTCATGATCTTTCTACTGGTAATTTAAAGTGAGATATGGTGAAAATTATTTGGTAATTATATTTCTGAGGGATACCTAGTAGTGTTAGAAACTTTTTTCATGGTAAAATATACATTAGATTTTCCATTTTAACTATTTTTAAGTGTACAACTCAGTGGCATTAAGTATATTAACATTGTTCTGCAACCATCACCACAATTCATCTCCAGAACTTTTTCATCTTCCCAAAAATGAAACTTTGTACCCACACTAAATCCCTATTACCTCCTCCTTGCAGCCCCTGGCAACCACTAGACAGAAACTACCTTCTGTCTCTATGAATTTGACTAATCTAGCTACCTATTATAAATGGAATCATATATTTGACCTTTTGTGATTGGCTTTTTTCACTTAACATAAGGTCTTCAAGGTTCATTCATGTTGTACCATGTGTAAGAATTTCCTTCCTTTTTAAAATTGAATAATATTCCTTTGTATATATGTGCTACATTTTTGTTTATCCATTCATCTGTCATTTGGGATGGACACTTGAGTGCTTCTGCCTCTTGGCTCTAATGAATAATTCAGCCATGAACACTGGTGTACAAAATACCTTTTTGAGTCCCTCCTTTGAATTTTTTGGAGTATATACTCAAAGGTGGAATTGCATAATTATATCATAATTCTATGTTTAATTTTTTTGAGGAACCTCCAGTACTGTTTTCTACAGTGGCTGCACCATTTCACATTTCCTCATTCCTCATTTCCATCAGCAATGCACATGGGTTCCACTTTCTCCACAATTTTGCCAACACTTATTTTCATGTTTTTTGATAGTTATTCTAAATGGGTTGTAAAGTGGTTTGATTTGTATTTTCCTAGTTAATTAATGATGTTGAGCATCTTTCCATTCTTATGATCCTTCGTATATTTTCTTTGGAGAAATGTCTATTCAGGTTTTTTGCCCATTTTTAAAATTGGGTTGTTTGTTATTTTGTTGTTGAGTTGTAGGATTTCTTTATATATTCTAAATGTTAACCCCTTATCAGATATATTATTTGCAGATATGTTCTCCCATTCCATAGGTTGCCTTTTTACTCTTTTGATGGACACTTCATCAAAATTATTTGTTTTTAATTTTGATGAAGTCACTTTATCTGTTTTTTTCTTTTCTTTTGGTGTCATATCCAAGAAATCATTGCCAAATCCAATGTCATGAAGCTTTTCCCCTATGTATTGTTCTAAGAGTTTTATAGTTTTGGATCTTACATTTAGTTCTTTGATCCAGTTTCAGTAAATTTTTATATATGGTATAAAGTAAGGGTCCAGCTTTATTCTTTAGCATGTGGATATCCAGTTTATCCAGTGCCATTTGTTGAAAAGATTGATCTTTCCCCGTTGAATGGTTTTGGCACCCTTCTCTAAAAATTTTTTGACCATATATGTGAGGCTTAAAAATTATAACTTTTAAAAATAGTGTTTTTCTACTTATTGTAAAAATACATGTTTACTATAGTAAATTTACAGAAGAGGAGTCTATCCCAAGAAAATAATCATACTATATAGGAATAACCATAGTTCATAGTTGGTAAATATGCGTTCAGGCTTTTTTTTAAAAAAATTAATTTATTTTTGGCTGTGTTGGGTCTTCGTTGCTGTGCACCTGCTTTCTCTAGTTGCGGTGAGCGGGGGTTACTCCTTGTTGCGGTGCGTGGGCTTCTCATTGTCGTGGCTTCTCTTGTTGCGGAGCACGGGCTCTAGGCGCTCAGGCTTCAGTAGTTGTGGCATGTGGGTTCAGTAGTTGTGGTTTGCCGGCTCTAGAGCTCTGGCTCAGTAGTTGTGGCGCACGGGCTTAGTTGCTCCGCGGCGTGTGGGATCTTCCCAGACCAGGGCTCGAACCCGTGTCCCCTACATTGGCAGGTGGATTCTTAACTGCTGCACCACCAGGGAAGCCCCTATATGTATACTTTTTAAAAAAATAGAAATGAGATCATATATATTGTTTTATAAGTCACTTAAAATATAAAGAATATTTTTTCATGTTGAAATGTTCTTCTACAAGTTGCATTTTAAATTTAATTTTCATTTTTAATCAGTTAAATATGCACATAATTTAAAAAGTTGAATGATTCTGTACACTTCTTTATAGAAAAGAAGAGTCTCCTGGCCTCCCCACTCTGCCCTTTTTGCTGATTCTTTTGGTATTTACCTCCATATCTCAAATGAACATGCTTGTATTGCTGCTGATTAATTTTTAAATTTTAGTCATTATTGGCTTTCCACTATGGAAGGTGAGGATTTAGCTTTTCACAGCCTATCTCAGCTAGGTCCTCCAATTTTCCATTAATATTATAGTTTAATTTTGGTTAGGGCAGTATTCAGAATTTAAGTTATTATGACTCTGTAAATGCTTTTGACATCTAAGTCATGAAATTTATATCTGTATAGGTATAGATGTAGGTATATAGTATGAGTAACTTTTCTACACTGGTTTTTTTTTCCTGGAAGTAATAATTGTATTGTGTTTTTCTTTGATTAGTTTTCTAACCTAATTCAATTCCAAACCAGTTGCACAACTCTTCTCTTATTGCATTTAGGTTCAAGTGAATATTCTACCAATAGCATTACCTATGAGAAATCTCTCCTGGAGTACCTATTGTCCTAAAGGCTAGGGACCATGATTTATTTATCTTAGTATTCCCACAGTTTTTGGCAGGGTACTCATCAAATGTTTGTTTATTGAAAGAATGATTGGTAAAAGTTCAGATTGTAGAATATTTTAAAATTTACCCAAATAACTTTGTATATAATAAATCAAGATTATTAATAGATTGATTCAAATATAGATTTGTATAACATAATTTAGCCGTTCTCAAACTCTCTGGTCTCAGGACCTCTTATCAATCTTAAAATTTATTGAGGACCCTAAAGAGTTGTTTATTTGTTTTATCATGGATTTATAGCTAATGATATTTCCTGTATTAAAATTAAAACATATTTTAAGTTTATTTATTTTAAAATAATAAAGCTGGGCTTCCCTAGTGGCACAGTGGTTAAGAATCCACCTGCCAGTGCAGGGGGCATGGGTTCGAGCCCTGGTCCGGGAAGATCCCACATGCAGCTAAGCCCATGCGCTTTACAACTACTGAGCCTGTGCTCTAGAGCCCATGAGCCACAACTACTGAGCCCATGTGCCACAACTACTGAAGCCTGTGCACCTAGAGCCCGTGTTCCACAACAAGAGAAGCCACCGCAATGAGAAGCCCGCGCACTACAATGAAGAGTAGCCCCTGCTCACCACAACTAGAGAAGGCCTGCGCGCAGCAACGAAGACCCGATGCAGCCATAAATAAATAAATAATACTATTTTCCAAAACAGAAAAACAGGTGGTGAAATGAGTGGCATTGTTTTACATTTTTTCAAGTCTCTTTAACGTCTGACCCCATAGAAGACAGCCGGATTCTCATACTTCTGTGTTCAGTTTGTTGCAATATATTGCTTTGGTTGAAGCATATGAAGAGAATATGGCCTTATTCAGATACACTATTGGAAAAGGGAGGAATATTTTACCACCTTCTCAGATAATTGTGGATTTTCTTTTTATAAATTAATTTTATTTATTAAAAAAATTAACATGGTAAATGACTTTTTTGGGTTCTACAGTTCTATGAGTTCTAGCATGTGTGTAGATTCATGTAACCTTCACTATAATCATAATAATAATCGTAATAGTTCATAATAGTATTCATAAGTTTTCATAATAGCTCTACAGTCCCCCAAAACTCCTTTATACTATCCCTTTATAATCATACCTTCATCCCACCTCTAACTCTTCGCAACAACTCATCTATTCTCTGTCACTCTAGTTTTATCCTTTTGAGAATGTCATATAAATATAATCATACACTATGTAACTTTTGGAGACCGGCAAGTGATGTCAAACATCTTTTCATGTATTTATTTGCAATCAGTATAACCTCTTTCGTGAAGTGTCTGTCTTTTGCCCAGTTTCAAATTGGGTCATTTGTTTTCTTACAGTTGAAATTTAAGTGTTCTCTATATATTTTGATACAAGCCCTTGGTTGGATATTATGATTTGCAAACATTTTCTTCCAGTATGTAGCTTGTCTTTTCATTTTCTTAACAGTGTCTTTCACAGAGTAAAAGTTTTCAATTTTGGTAAAGTTCAGTTTATCAGTTTTTTTTTTCTTTTATAAAATGTGCTTTAAGTATCATGTCCAAAATCCTTTGCAGAAAGATTTGCTTACCAGTTTATTTCTAAATGTTTTGTATTCTACATTTAGATCTGTGATGCATTGTGAGTTAAGTTTTGTATATAAGGTTTGAGGTTTAGATTGAGGTTCATTTTTTTACATACAGATGTACAGTTGTTCCAGCACTTTGTTGGAAATTGTCTCTTCTGTGTTGAATGGCCTTTGCGTCTTTGTCAAATATCACTTGGCCTAGAATAGGCAAAGCTATAGAGACAGAAAATAGACTAGTGGTTGCCAGGGACCAGGGAAAGGAGGGAATAGAGAGTGACAGCTAATAAGTATGGGGTTTCTTTTTTGGATGGTGAAAAAGTTCTGGAATTGGATAGTGGTGGTGAATACACAGCCTTGTGAATATACTACAAACCACTGAATTGTATACTTTAAAATGATGGTATGTGGATTATATTTACATTTTTAAAAAGCTAAAAATTTAATTGGCCATATTTGTGTGGATCTATTTATGGACTCTATTTCATTTACCTGTAGTATGACTAATAAGCCTTTGCCAATAGCACAAGGGCTTGATTACTGTCACTATATAGTAGTAAGTCTTAAAATCATGTAGTGTGATTCCTCCAACTTTATTACTATTTTTCAAAACTGTTTTAGGTATTTTGGTTCCTTTGCCTTTTCACATAAATTTTAGAATCAGCTTGTCTATTTAATGCCTTTTGCTTGAATTTCATTTGGAATGTTGTTAAATCTGTTGATCAGTTTGAGCAGCTTTTTTTGTTTTTTATATGCCCTTTATCAGGTTGAGAAAATGCCCTTCTACTCTTAGTTTGCTGAGAGTTTATATCATGAATGACTGTTGAATTTTGTCAAGTGCTTCTCCTGCATCAAATGATAGGTCATGTAGTTTTCTTTTTTAGACTGTTAATCTGATGAATTTTATGAATTGGTTTTTTTTTTTTTTTGCGGTACGCGGACCTCTCACTTCTGTGGCCTCTGCCGTTGCGGAGCACAGGCTCCGGACGCGCAGGCTCAGCGGCCATGGCTCACGGGCCCAGCCGCTCCGTGGCACGTGGGATCTTCCCAGACCGGGGCACGAACCCGTGTCCCCTGCATCGGCAGGCGGACTCTCAACCACTGCGCCACCAGGGCCCTGGACTTTTGTTTGTTGGAAGATTTTTAATCACAGTTTCAATTTAATTACTTGTGATTGGTCTGTTCATATTTTCTATTTCTTCCTGGTTCAGTCTTGGAAGGTTATACCTTTCTAAGAATTTGTCCATTTCTTCCAGGTTGTCCATTTTATTGGCATAGAGTTGCTTGTAGTAGTCTCTTAGGATGCTTTGTGTTTCTGCGGTGTCTGTTGTCATTTGTCTCTAGGTATTTTTTGATTTCCTCTTTGATTTATTCAATGATCTCTTGGTTATTTAGTAACGTAGTGTTTAGCCTCCATGTGTTTGTGTTTTTTACGTTTGTTTCCTCTGTAATTCATTTCTAATCTCATAGCGTTGTGGTCAGAAAAGATGCTTGATATGATTTCAATTTTCTTAAATTTACTGAGGCTTGATTTGTGCCCCAAGATGTGATCTATCCTGGAGAATGTTCCGTGCGCACTTGAGAAGAAAGTGTAATCTGCTGTTTTTGGATGGAATGTCCTATAAATATCAATTAAATCTATCCGGTCTGTTGTGTCATTTAAAGCTTCTGTTTCCTTATTTATTTTCATTTTGGATGGTCTGTCCTTTGTGTAAGTGAGGTGTTAAGAGTCCCCCGCTATTATTGTGTTACTGTCGATTTCCTCTTTTAGAGCTGTTAGCAGTTGCCTTATGTATTCAAGTGCTTCTATGTTGGGTGCATATATATTTATATATATATAGATAGATCCCTTGATCATTATGTAGTGTCCTTCGTTGTCTCTTGTAACATTCTTTATTTTAAAGTCTATTTTATCTGATACGAGTATTGCTCCTCCAGCTTTCTTTTGATTTCCATTTGCATGGAATATCTTTTTCCATCCCCTCACTTTCAGTCTGTATGTGTCCCTAGGTCTGAAGTGGGTCTCTTGTAGACAGCATATATATGGGTCTTGTTTTTGTATCCATTCAGCAAGCCTGTGTCTATTGGTTGGAGCATTTAATCCATTCACATGTAAGGTAATTATTGATATGTATGTTCCTGTGAACATTTTCGTAATTGTTTTGGGTTTGTTTTTGTAGGTCGTTTTCTTCTCTTGTGTTTCTCACTTAGAGAAGTTCCTTTAGCATTTGTTGTAGAGCTGGTTTGGTGGTTCTTAATTCTCTTAGCTTTTGCTTGTCTGTAAAGCTTTTGATTTCTCCATTGAATCTGAATGAGATCCTTGCCGGGTAAAGTAATCTTTTTCTTTTTCTTTTTTTTTTTAACATCTTTTTTGAGTCAGGTAGAGTAATCTTGGTTGTAGGTTCTTCCCTTTCATCACTTTAAGTATATCATGCCACTCCCTTCTGGCTTGTAGAGTTTCTGCTGAGAAATCAGCTGTTAACCTTATGGGAGTTCCCTTGTATGTTATTTGTTGTTTTTTCCCTTGCTGCTTTCAATAATTTTTCTTTGTCTTTAATTTTTGCCAATTTGATTACTATGTGTCTTGGCGTGTTTCTCCTTGGGTTTATCCTGTATGGGACTTGCTGCTCTTCCTGGACTTGGGTGGCTATTTCCTTTCCCATGTTAGGGACATTTTCGACTATAATCTCTTCAAATATTTTCTCTGGTCCTTTCTCTCTCTCTTCTCCTTCTGGGACCCCTATAATTCGAATGTTGTTGCATTTAATGTTGTCCCAGAGGTCTCTTAGGCTGTCTTCATTTCTTTTCATTCTTTTTTCTTTATTCTGTTCTGCAGCAGTGAATTCCACCACTCTGTGTTCCAGGTCACTTATCCGTTCTTCTGCCTCAGTTATTCTGCTATTGATTTCTTCTAGTGTAGTTTTCATTTCAGTTATTGTATTTGTTCATCTCTGTTTGTTTGTTCTTTAATTCTTCCAGGTCTTTGTTAAACATTTCTTGCATCTTCTTGATCTTTGCCTCCATTCTTTTTCCAAGGTCCTGGATCCTCTTCACTATCATTATTCTGAATTCTTTTTCTGGAAGGTTGCCTATCTCCACTTCATTTAGTTGTTTTTCTGGGGTTTTATCTTGTTCCTTCATCTGGTACATAGCCCTCTGCCTTTTCATCTTGTGTATCTTTCTGTGAATGTGGTTTTTGTTCCACAGGCTGCAGGATTGTATTCTTCTTGCTTCTTCTATCTGCCCTCTGGTGGATGAGGCTATCTAAGAGGCTTGTGCAGGTTTCCTGATGGGAGGGACTGGTGGTTGGTAGAGCTGGGTGTTGCTCTGGTGGGCAGAGCTTAGTAAAACTTTAATCTGCTTGACTGTTGTTGGGTGGGGCTGGGTTCCCTCCCTCTTGGTTATTTGCCCTGAGGCAACCCAACACTGGAGCCTACCTGGGCTCTTTGGTGGGGCTAATGGCAGACTCTGGTAGGGCTCACGCCAAGGAGTACTTACTAGAACTTTGCTGCCAGTGTTCTTGTCCCCATGGTGAGCCACAGCCACCCCCCGCCTCTGCAGGAGACCCCCCAACACTAGCAGGTAGGTCTGGTTCGGTCTCCTATGGGGTCACTGCTCCTTCCCCTGGGTCCCAGTGCACACACTACTTTGTGGGTGCCCTCCAAGACTGGAGTCTGTTTCCCCTAGTCCTGTCGAAGTCCTGCAATCAAATCCCACTATCCTTCAAAGTCTGATTCTCTAGGAATTCCTTCTTCCATTGCCAGACCCCCAGGTTGGGAAGCCTGACGTGGGGCTCAGAACCTTCACTCCAGTGGGTGGACTTCTGTGGTATAAGTGTTTTCCAGTCTGTGAGTCACTCACCCAGCAGTTATGGGATTTGATTTCGGTGTGATTGTGCCCCTCCTACCGTCTCATTGTGGCTTCTCCTTTGTCTTTGGATGTGGGGTATCTTTTTGGTTAGTTCCAGTGTCTTCCTGTCGATGATTGTCCAGCAGCTAGTTGTGATTCTGATGTTCTCACAAGAGGGACTGAGAGCATGTTCTTCTACTCCGCCATCTTGGTTCCAGTGGTACATCAGGTGTTTTAAATGCATTTTCAGCTTAGATATTTTCAACTTAATGATGAGGTGTAACCCCATCCATCAGAAATCGAGGAAGATTTGTATAGGTACTCCAGCTTTATGTGGTATATCTTTTCCTATTCCTTTGCTTTTTAAATTCATGAATAAGTTTATTTATAATGATATTTATATAATAAAAGCAAAACACATGAAACTCAGAAGTTCTCAAAGAAACTGAAGTATAATAATAAAAAGCAATGTAGACTGACAGGCAAGAATTTAAAGATTTAATAAACAGTTGAATATGAAATAGACATCCTTACTTCTAAATTCTACTTTGTCACTCACACTGAATTATATTTGAACAACGGCTCTCTGTTCAGGAGGTCCTGTACTGGAAATTCTGGAAACTGGTAAATTACTTTTTAATAAGAGTTTAAAGTTAATGATGTATATAAAGAAACAAAATTGAGTTATTTGTAGTGAGGTGGATGAACCTAGTGTCTGTCATACAGAGTGAAGTGAATCAGAAAGAAAAACAAATACCACGTGCTAATACATATATATGGTACCTAAAAAAAAAAAAAGGAGGGTTCTGAAGAACCTAGGGGCAGGAAAGGAATAAAGACACAGATGTAGCAAATGGACTTGAGGACACAGGGAGTTGGAAGGGTAAGCTGGGGCGAAGTGAGAGAGTGGCATGGACATATATACACTACCAAATGTAAAATAGATAGGTAGTGGGAAGCAGCCGCGTAGCACAGGGAGATAAGCTTGGTGCTTTGTAACCACCTAGAGGGGTGGGATAGGGAGGGTGGGAGGGAGACACAAGAAGGAGGAGATATGGGGATATATGTATATGTATAGCTGATTCACTTTGTTATAAAGCAGAAACTAACACACCATTGTAAAGCAATTACACTCCAATAAAGATGTTTTAAAAATATTTAAAAAATAAAGTTAGGGCTTCCCTGGTGGCGCAGTGGTTGAGAGTCCGCCTGCCGATGCAGGGGACACAGGTTCGTGCCCTTGTCCGGGAAGATCCCACATGCCGTGGAGCAGCTGGGCCCGTGAGCCATGGCCGCTGAGCCTGCGCGTTCGGAGCCTGTGCTCTCCAACGGGAGAGGCCGCAACAGTGAGAGGCCCACGTACCACAAAAAAAAAAAAAAAAAAAAAAAATAAAGTTAATGATGTATTACCATGTTGTACCTAATGCTGCCTTAATATGAAGTCACATTCAGTATGCTTTGAAGTGAAATATCTGTAAATTAATCTATTCTGCCAGGCTACAAAAATGTCACCAACATTTTGGTGATGCATGCTCATGTGTTAGGATTGAACTGTTTAGGAGGGTAAAGAGAACTGGAGCAGAAGTGAGCATACCTTTGTTTTTAACCTACGTATCCCATTATTTTTGAAGTGAGTTTCTTATAGAAAGCATAACTCATCTTCATGATCTCTCTCTTTCAGTGGTGTGTTTAGGCCATTTATATTTAAAGTGATTACAAATATATTTGGATTTAGGCCAACCATTTTATTATTTGTTTTATGTTGATGCGCTCTGTTTTTGTTCTCCTGTTTCTCCTTTCTTAGCTTCTTTTGGATTATCTTAACATGTCTTGGTATTCCACTTTATTTCCTGTTTTTTGCTTTTTATTATATCTTTTTTGTATAGTTTTTTAAAGAATTATTTATTTATTTGGCTGTGTTCGGTCTTAGTTGCAGCCGTAGGATCTTCATTGTGTCATGCTGGTTCTTCGTTGTGGCAAGCGGGATCTTTAGTTGGGGCATGTGAGATCTAGTTCCCTGACGAGGGATTGAACCTGGGCCCCCTGCATTGGGAGTGCGGAGTCTTAACCAGTGGACCACCAGAGAAGTCCCTGTATAGTTTTTTTTGAATGGTTGCTCTAGTGTTTACAATATACCTACTTAATTTTTCACAGTCTACTAGAATTATTATATCACCACTTCAGGTAGAATGCAAAAGCCTAATAACCATCATATAGGTCTCTTTACCATTCTAGCTTTTTTTTGTAGTTATCTTATGAGTTATATCTATATACATTGGAAATCCTTTCAGATAGTGTTATAATTTTTGCTCTTAACTTGCAAGCATATTTTGAAAAAGTCAAGAGGAGGTTAGTCTATTATGTTTACCTAGATTTCTGTTGTTCTTCATTCATTCCTGTTATTCCAAGTTTCCCTCTGTTATAATTTCCTTTTTCTCAGAAGAAATTTCTTTGGTAATTTACCATACAGCAGCTCTGCTTACAATACATAATTTTCTTTTCTCTGAGATTGTCCTTATCCCTCAAGGATGTTTTCTCTGGGTACAGAATTCTGGTTGACAGTGCTTTACTTTCAGTACTTTAAAAATGTTTTTCTGTTTCTTGCTGACCTCCATGGTTTATAATGAGAAAGTCACAGTCAATTGAATTATTGTCCCCAGTAAGTAATGTATCATTTTTCTCTGGCTGTTTTTAAGAGTTTTTCTTTGTGTTTAATTTTCAACAGTTTGGTTATGATGTGTTTGTGAATGGATTTTTTTTGTGCATGTCCTGTTAATTAAGGTTCTTCAATCAATTGTTTTATGTCTTTTGCAAAACTTGAGATGTTTTAGCCATTATTTTAAAAATATTTTTCCTGCCCTACACTTTTTCCTCTCTTGACATGACTGTGATGAGTTGAATGTTAGAATTTTTGATATTGTCCTGCTGGTCCCTGGGGTCTGTGTTCATTTATAAAATTATTTTCTGTTTTTTTAATTTCTATATATTTATCTTCAAGTTTACTGACTCTTCTGACACTTCCATTCTTCTGTTGACTCTAGTAACATTTAAAATTTTCTGTTATTGTATTTTTCCCTTCTAAAATTGTTGTTTATGTCTTCTATATCTTTACTGAGACTTTATCTTTCTGTTCATTTCTAGGACTTTATATATCTTTCTATTTATTCCTTCACTTCTTGGAGCATTTTTATAGTAGCTGCTTTAATGTCTTTGATAAGTCCCAGATCTCTGTCATCTTGGCATTTACATCTGCTGATTTGTCCTTTCACATGTAAGTTGAGATTTTCCTGGTTCTTTGTATATTTGGTAGTTTTGGATTGTGTCCTTGTTATTTAAAAAATTATGAGACTTGAGTCTTATTTAAATTCTGCAGAGAATGTTGATATTTTAAAAATTTGACCACCTAGTTGTGTTGAGGTTGCACATTCTAAGTAGCCTTCCAGGTATTTTGTTTTTAATATTAGTTCGGTTTTTAAAGCCTTTGAAATAATACTCAGATCTGTCCCAGATGTATACCAGTGGTGGTAAGTCTGGCACCTGGACAGTGAGTCTAAGCCTTAGTTCAGTTCTCAAAGTTAGTGGTATGCTGTTCAATGTCATATCTTTTAGTGATGCTAAATGTAATCTGTAAGTGTAAGTATTACCGGTTTCATTCATTCATTATTAAGTTCTAAATCAACCAACCTTTCACCTAAGAGTTTTGGCAGCCATTCATAACCACTGCCTACATTATTTCATTAGGTGTTGCAGAATGGTGAATTTTTAATTCTGTGACTATCAACTATTTGGTTTCTTTGAAATACAGTTAATACTACAGGAAAGGCAGGGTAAATGCTTGACTTATTTTCCTTTTATTTATATTCAGAATAATGAATTAGTACACTAGCAATTGTTTGTAGTGTCTACTGAATTGTTTTTGAATATCATTATGAATTTATGGGTTATTATATATTTCATGTGTTTCAGTTATTGCAGTCATTATCCTTTTATTTTAATTTCCTTATTTATTTATTTTTAATTTTGACCATGACTCATGGCTTACCAGATCTCAGTTCCCTGACCAGGGATTGAACCTGGGCCACGGCAGTGAAAGTGCCGAATCCTAACCACTAGACCACCTGGGAACTCCCTCATTATTCTTTAGATGTCAATTTTCTCACTTCAAACCATTGTGAGCCCGTTCCACTTAGCTCCTGTGTCCTTTTGACTTGACTCCATTATCTTGAACAAAGTTGGATTCACCATGAGGATAATGAAGCTTAAACTTCAGGGTTCTTTATTTCCATTGGCTTCTTTCAAAGCTTTGGGAGCAAAGTTTTAGTAATTGGTCATATGTAAAATTTGCAAAAGTAAGATTTTTAAGATAGGGGCCTCACTTAATATAAATTCCAGGCCCCATAAACCCTGGATCTGTCCCAAGTCTTTGGTATATTCCCTGCTTTCAAGCACAGCAAGATTCTAGGCTCATCTTTTATATTTCCTGCCCCAGTTTTAGAAATAGCCATTTTTCCAAGGAGCTTTTGTTCTTTTTTTGAGGGAAATGGTATTTGGAACTTTCAGTTTGGATACTAGAGATGCTTAATCTATTGGGCTGCATTGCTTCTAGGACTTCTCGATGGTTAGGCTTGTGAAATACGTGTTTAAATAAAGATCATATTTTTTTCATGTTTTCTTCAATGTCAGATTTCAGGATTTTTACTTGACCTCTTTGACTTTTATATTTGTATCTCTTTATACTGAAAATGTTGACTCTTAGTGATTTAATATAATCACTTATTTGCTGTGTCTTGCAGTATACCTATAATAGTTTTTAAATAACAGAATTGATATTATTTCTAATGACAAAACTACTAAATGAAGTTTTAAGATTTCTTTGTTGTTCTTTTATTCCTTAAGCTATATCCCACTAGGGGTATACAATCAAAATACTGTATTTTAAAGCCACTTGAATTATTTTCTGTGTGATAATGTCACATACTTGGTATGCAGTGGGTTCTTGGTTTCAGTTTGTTTTAGATTTTTAGAGATTGTACTCCTTTCATTTTTAGTATCTTTTTTTAAATTTATTTTGTCTTTTAATTGTCTTGAAGGAAGAGGTCACCACTCAGTGTCAACAAAACGCTAAATTTATTGGTCTCCATTCAGGGGAGAGTTGTGAAGCTTAGAGTTCAGGGATTGGTGAAGTGGGAGTGTTTAGGAAGTGGTTGAATTTTTGATAAACAGATGTGGCTATGGACTGTGGCTGTTACTGACTGGTTGGCTTTCTGAAGTGTGGTCGCTAATATGAAGCTGTCATTGATAGACTGGGATGAGTTTGAAGCTAGTTCTGATGATTACTTTGTTGCTATGGTCCTTTCCTGAATTTGGAGTATAGGAGTTTTTTGTTTTGTTTTGGTTTGGTTTTTTTTTTTTTTTTTTTTTTTTTTGCAGTACGCAGGCCTCTCACTGTTGTGGCCTCTCCCGTTGCGGAGCACAGGCTCCGGATGCGCAGGCTCAGCGGCCATGGCTCACGGGCCTAGCAGCTCCGCGGCATGTGGGATCTTCCTGGACTGGGGCACGAACCTGCATCCCCTGCATCGACAGGCGGACTCTCAACCACTGCGCCACCAGGGAAGCCCTAGGAGTTTTTTTTCTTGTATGTAAAACAATGATTTTTGTTCCAAAATGAAAACTATATCACAAGATATATTCTTAGAAGTCTGACTTTTATCCTTATCCCCTCCATCCTGTTTTCTCCTTTCTTTTGGGCAAAGGTTGGCAAGCAATAGTCTGCAGGCCAAATTTGGCCACCCATCTCTTTTTGTAAGTAAATTTTTGTTGGAACACATACTCTTTTGTTTATGTATTGTCTATGTCTTCTTTTATTTTAAAATGGCAGAGCTGAGTAGCCATGACAGAGATTATATAGCTTATAAAGACTGAAATATTTATTATTTGGCCCTTTACTGAAAAAAATTTATTGATCTCTGCTATCGTTTTCATCACTTTTTGGCTTTTCCTTTTTTTAAAATAATAAAAGCAAATATGTTAATATACTTAACATTTACCTTCCTTTTACAGAAAAGTAGTATGCTTTAAACACGTCACTGCATCTTATTTTTTTTCACTTAACAATATATCCTGAAAATCACTCTGTGTCAATATATCTCTAATTCCTGGACTAGTACTCCGTTACATAAGTGAATCATTTTACGTTCAACCAATCCCCTATTGAGTGACTGTTAGTTTTTTCCCTAGCCTTTTGTAATTATAAATAATGTTATAGTGAAAAGGCTTGTGAAGAAGTCATTTCACATGTTTTTGCCATTGTACCTTTGGAATAGGTTCCTTGAAGTGGAATTGCTGGATTAGAGTTTAAATATAAATTATTTTATTATGCTGAATATTACCATATTCTCCTCCATGGGGCCCATACTTTTTTTTTTTTTTTACTGTGATAAAGAACACATAACATAAAATTTACCATCTTAATCATTTTTAAGTATACAGTCAGTAGTGTTAAGTATATTCACATTGTTTCAAAACAGATTTCTAGAACTTTTTCATCTTGCAAAACTAAAATTCTATACCAATTGAAAAACAATGCCCCCTTCCCCCTCCCCCCCTCCTGCCTCTAGTAACCACAATTCTTCTTTCTGTTTCCATGATTTTGACTGCTCTGGATAGCTCATATAAATAGAATCATAAAGAGTATTTGTCATTTTGTGACTGGCTTTATCACTCAGCCAGGTTCATTCATGTTGTAGCACGTGATGGGATTTCCTTTTTAAAGGCTGAATAATATTCCATTGTGTGTATATTCCACATTTTCTTTATCTGTTCAACTGCAGATGGACGTGTGGGCTGCTTCCACCTTTTGGCTATTGTGAAGAACGCTGCTGTGGTCTTGAGTGTACAAATATATTTGTCTGAGTTCTTGCTTTCAGTTTTTGAGGGTATATACCCAGAAGTGGAATTGCTGAATCATATGGCAATTGATTGTTTAATTTTTTTAGCAACTGCCATACTGTTTTTCATAGTGACTGCATCATTTTATATCCCCATGCACAGTGTACAAGAGTTCCAGTTTCTCCACATCCTTGTCAGCACTTATTATTTTCTTCTTTTAATAGTAGCCATCCTAGTGGGTATGAGGTGATTTTTCAGATGGTTTTGATTTGTCGTTCTCTAGATTTTGAGCATTTTTTTCATGTGCTTTTTGGCTATTTGTATATCTTCTTTGGAGGACTGTTTATTCAGGCTGTTTGCCCATTTTTAAATTGAATTATTTGATTTTTGTTTTGTTGAATTATTCTTTATCTGTTCTGGGTATTAACCACGTATCAGATATATAGTTTGCAATTATTTTCCCCAATTTCATAGGTTGTCTTTTAGCATATAAAATTTTAAAAATTTTGACAGAGTCCAATTTATCATTTTCTTTGGTTTGCTGTGCTTTAGGTGTCATACCTAAGAAATCATTGCTTAATCCAAGGTCAGTGAAGATTTATGACTGTGATTTCTTTTAAGACTTTTATAGTTTTAGCTTTTACATTTAGGTCTTTGATCCATTTTGAGTTAATTTTTGTGTATGATGTTAGGTAGGGGTACAAATTCGTTCTTTTGCATGTGGATATTTACTTGTCCCAGCCCCATTTGTTAAAACAAACTCTAGATCTTTTTAATCTATGCATCTCTTGTTTTTTACTTTTAATGTAGAATATTGCAGTTATGCCTAGAAACAGTATAATGGATTTACATATACCCATCATACAAAAATTATAAAAATTCTGTCATTCTTACCTCATTTGATCTTCTACCCCCAAAACAATAACTCTTTTTCCCCTTAGAGTGCTTTAAGGCAAATCTAAGACCTTTTATCACTTTGTACATTAGTAGTTTATGTATCTCTTACAGAGAAAGACTTTATAAACATAACTACACTACTATTATTACACCCTACAAAATTACCAATTATGCCTTACCCAGTACTTGCTTAATTTTATCTGATTGCTAGTTGCTGCCTTAGGTTGATACATATCTTGTTTCTTATAATGTGCAGTGTAAAGCTTTTTTATTTTACATGCCATTTGTCTTGGGTCATTTTGTCATTTATATGGGTCATTTTGTTCTTTAGGATCTCCATAATCACGGATTTAGCTCATTGTATCTTCATGTTGTCATTTAACATGTACTTTGATCCCCCTTATTTTTATAAACATATAATTAAATCTAGAAGCTTGATTAGATTTAGACGTGTTTTGTTTGTTTTAAGGCAAGAGACTTCATAGGTGGTACTGAGAAAATTTTGTTGCATCTGTCAGGAAGCACTTCATGTTTCATTGTTCTGCCTTTTAGTGATGTTAACGTTGATCATTGAGTTCAACTTGATCCTTCCATATTAAAGTTCTCCATCCACTTTTTACCTTATGGTTTTAGCAGCTGTTGATGGTCATTGCCTAGATTCATTATTTAACCAGGGATTGGAAAATGGTGATTTTCTAATTCTATAATTTCTTCTGCACTTATTAGCTGTGACTATTCTCTAAGGAAAAAGTTGCCTTCATCATCTCTTTGATTTCCCCAAAATACTGTTCATGTCAGAAAGGCAGGATAAATGCTTGATTCTTTCTATTTATTTGACAATTTTCAGAATAATGAGTTGTGCCTTAGCAACCTCCAAAATTCTTTTTTCTTTTTTGAGTGTCATTATGAACTCATGAGTGTTTATTTTTTAAATTAATTTATTTTTTATAAATTTATTTTTATTTATTTATTTTTGGCTGCGTTGGGTCTTCATTGCTGTGCGTGGGCTTTGTCTAGTTGCGGCGAGCGGGGGCTACTCTTCATTGCAGTGCATGGCCTTCTCAGTGCAGTGGACTCTCTTGTTGTGGAGCACGGGCTCTCTTGTTGCGGAGCACAGGCTCTAGGTGCACAGGCTTCAGTAGTTATGGCACGCGGGCTCAGTAGTTGTGTCTTGTGGGCTCTAGAGCGCAGGCTCAGTAGTTGTGGCGCATGGGCTTAGTTGCTCCATGGCATGTGGGATCTTCCCAGGCCAGGGCTTGAACCCGTGTCCCCTTCTTTGGCAGGTGGATTCTTAACCACTGCACCACCAGGGAAGTCCGTTTATGTTTTTGATGTTTTTCAATCACTGCAGTCACCATTCTTGTATCTGCTCAAATTGTTTCATCCTTGGCAAATGAGAATTCTTTCACTTATCTCTGAATTCCTTTTGGCATGTTAGTAGTAGTACTGTTAACATTTTTGCTTTCTGATTTGACAAGATGCCCCAAGTTCATTGTGCATAATTTCCTGTGCCAGACCAGGAATAAGCCATTTCTTCAAGGAGCTCTTATTTCTTTTAGTGGCATATGATGTTTAGACTTCACAATCTGGAGGCAGGGGTTCTCATTGCTACTGAGTTATCATTGCTTTTAAGCCTTTTCAGGCCAATCCTCATGCCAAATTTTCTATCATAATTTGATTGTCTGATACTTGTTACGTAGTTGATTCCTAGGGACATTTCTTGGGAACAATATTCTTTGAGTTCTGTGTGTTCATAACTGTTTCCTTTAGCCTTGAAGGTTACTTTGGCTTGATAGAACACGCTTGGCTCACATTTCCCTGGATACTTAAATATGCAGTAAGCTGTTTGTGCCAATGTCTGTTCCCAGTCTGATTTTTTTTCCCCTTATGTATAATTTGGACTTTTCTGCACATACGTCCAGTGAAATTTTTTTCCCTTTAAAATTCAGTAGCTTTACTAGACTGTGTTTTGGCATTAACCTTCTTCTGAGTTGTTTTCCCAGATATGTAGTATACCATTTCAACCTGCAGGTTTAGTCCTTTTTTAATTTCCAGAAATTATTTTCTTGAATTATAGTGGCTAATATTTGTTCCATCTCATAGCTTTGGGGTTTTTATTGGCAGCCTTTTATAATATGTATTTTATATTTACTTTGTCTTTTATCACTTTTAATTTCTAAATTTCTTTTTAATTTTTTTCATTTTTCCCTTTATTTTTTCTCCCTTAATTTTATGTTGTTTTCGCTCATGTCTCTTCTACTTGAATCTTCATTTCTTTTCCTTTAATTTCTGTTCCTTTTCTGAATTTGCTCAGATTTCTTTTTATGTCTTTCTGTTGCCTAGCTCTCTGATTTATAAGGTTTTCTAATTATGATTTATGTTCTTTTAAAGCTTCTTTTTCTTACTTTCCTTTAGTTTGTTCTGTAATTAGGTTACAGCATTATCTCCTTTAGGCCATATTTTTCTGCAGTATCTTCATTTTCTACAGATATGTTGTTCATGTTGTTATCCTTTTTTCTTACAATATCATTGTATTGGGTTTGATCAACAGACCTTTTCTGTGGCTCATGTTTATTTCCTATGCACTTTAAATGCATTTTGTAACATTAAAATTATATTAGCTCTGGTGATGTTAAGCTCTTAGTTGCAACCTATTAAACTGTAAGCTGTTGTAAATTAGGTACGATTTTTTTTTTCTTAGCAGTGTGTTGGACTAAGGATAGTAGTCTGTGTCAACTGCCATTGACACCATGCTTGTCCTGAGGTCTAGCAATCTCAGTTATTGTAAATTATATTTGTGTTATAATATAAAGCTTCTTTAATGTGTGGCTATTTCACTGGACATCTGTAATGGAAAGATAAGTACTTTTTTTTTACATGTACTAAACAGATTTTAGAACTGAGTTTGTGGGGGTTTTCCCCTCTTTCCAGCAAAGCAACCTAATTAATGTATAGGATTAGTAGTGTTACTTGGTGCTGGAATGTTTATGTTAATTAGTTAGTCCTGATATGCTGCTGTGTTTCTTTTGTTTCAGGTTAAATGGAAACCACCCTTGGGAGCTGGATGCCTGTGTAGCCATTCTATCACATCAGTGAATTGCAATGAGTGGAGGAGGCGAGCAGCCGGATATCCTCAGTGTTGGAATCCTGGTCAAAGAAAGATGGAAAGTAGTGAGTATACATCAGGGAGAGAGAGGGGTGGGGGGGGAGGGGCTGCATACATATGAGCGGGTAACTTTTGGTATCTTGATAAAACCATTTCATTAGGAAATAATACATATATTGCTTATATGCCTAAAGCAGTTATTTTTGGTTCTTTTCCTATGATTAGGTTCTGTTTATGCGCTAATTCTTATTCTTGCTGCTTATAGGAGTAAATTTTCCTAAACTCTGATAGCTACTGTTTTTTAAAAAATTTATTTATTCATTTATTTATTTTTGGCTGTGTTGGGTCTTTGTTGCTGCAGGAGGGCTTTCTCTAGTTGCGGCGAGTGGGAGCTACTCTTCGTTGCGCTGCACGGGCTTCTCATTGCGGTGGCTTGTCTTGTTGCAGAGCATGGGCTCTAGGTGCGCGGGCTTCAGTAGTTGTGGCACACAGGCTCAGTAGACGTGGATCTCAGGCTATAGCGTGCCGGCTCAGTAGTTGTGGCGCATGGGCTTAGTTGCTCCACAGCTTGTGGGATCTTCCCGGACCAGGGGTCAAACCCGTGTCCCCTGCACTGGCAGGTGGATTCTTAACCACTGCACCACCAGGGAAGTCCTCTGATAGCTAGTATTGAGTAAGGTAAATAAAAGTATACTTAGGGAAAGAACAGTTGAAAAAAAAATACAGTACAGTGAACTGCCCTTTTTTATTTTTTAACATTTTATTAAGGAAAATTGTAAGTATACATTAAAATAGTGAGACTGTTATAAAGAACCTCCGGGTACCCATGCCCCAGCTTAAACAGTTATAGACTGATGGTCAATCTTGTTTCATCTCTTTAACCTCTCTCCCAGAATATTTTGAAGCAAATATTTTACCTTAGCATTTCTCTCTATGCACTTCAGTATATATCTCTAAAAGATAGACTTCTTCTTAAAATATAATCATAATATCATTATCACTTCTAGAAAAGCAATAATTTCTTAATATCATTAGGTATCCTTCCAACTTTCACATTTTCCTAATTGTTTTGTAAATTATTTTTAACAGTTGAATCAACCAAATCCAAGTAAAGTCTGGATATTGCAGTTGGTTTACATCACTTAAGTTTCGTTTAATTTCTAGGTTCCTTTTCATCTCTCTTTTTTTCCTTACAGTTTATTTATTAATGAAACTAGGTTATTTGCCTGTAGAATTTTGCACAGTTTGGATTTTTTCTATTGCTTCCATGTGGTGTTAACATGTTTCTCTGTCCCATGTATTTTATGTAAACAGTTAGTTATTTAGAGAGGCTTAATGGATCTGATCTCAGGTTTGTTTATTGAAGTAGGGGCATTTCTTTTTTCATAAAGGGTATTGTGAACTTTGGGTGGGAGGCATATAATGTCTTATTGCCCATCATTTTTTGTGATGTTAGCACTATTGATCATCATTGTCTAGGTCTGTTAATTCATTAGGGATTGCAGACTGGTGATAGTCTATCATTCCTTCATTTATTAGTTGAAGTACATCTATGAAGAGAAATTTCCTATCATTAACTATCTGACTACCCTGAGATACAATTTGAATAGGAATACAGGATAAATGCTTGATTCTTTTCTTAATTCACCAGTTTTCAAAATAATGAATTGGTTCCCTAGCATCTTCTAAAAGTGACCAATGAGGGCTTCCCTGGTGGTGCAGTGGTTGAGAGTCCACCTGCCAATGCAGGGGACATGGGTTCGTGCCCTGGTCCGGGAAGATCCCACATGCCGCGGAGCGGCTGGGCCCGTGAGCCATGGCCGCTGAGCCTGCGCATCCAGAGTCTGTGCTCCGCAGCGGGAGAGGCCACAACAGTGAGAGGCCCGCGTACCGCAAATAAATAAATGAATAAATAAAAGTGACCAATGAAATTTTTAAAAATATAATTAAGAATTCATGGATTTAAGCATATTTAATGTGTTTCAGTCCACATTAGTTATCATTTTTATTGATTCTAGTTATCATTCTTATTGATGCGCAAATTGTCTCATTTGACTAAGGGGACATTCTTCAGGTTGTCTCCTGAGTGCTTTTAACACGATCCTAATAGTCTTTTGATGGCTTCCTTGCCCTAGACTTGGAATCTGCCATCTTTCCTCCTATGAAAGAAGCTATTTTTGTTTTAGATATATTTAAATATATTTTATGGCTATCCAGTCTTTGGTAACCAAAGTTTTTTTCCATTAGCAAAGCTATTTAATAGTTTCCTTAGTCTATCAACAGATTGGAAAAAGAAGATTCTTCTTTTAGAAATAAAAATTTTGTTTCTATGGTACAGTGTTTTACTGATTAGGCAAATTAGTAGGCTTTGAAATTTTACTTGAGTAAATATAAGAAAAGAACCTTTTCATCATCATGGACTGGTGCAGGGAGATTCCAGCAATTGGTAATCTTTAATGTAAGTCAGGCACGAGTGTTTCTTTGGTGGGAGCTTTGTGTTAAGTGCTGTGGTGAAGTTTGGCTTTCTTCAGTAGACATATCAAAAGGTGACAAATGAAGCTATGTCTGGCATAGTTGCTTTGTCCTGATAATGAGAGCTAATAAATGTATGGAGCATGTCCCCCAAATTTGAGAGTCATAGTGGCATTTTTAGTAAAATATCACAGGCTCATTGTTAAGGATGGTGTTTTGGTTATCTACTGTTATATAACAACTGCATCAAAACTTAGAGGCTTAAAACAGTCATTTATTTTGCTCACAGTCTTGTGAATTAGGAATTTAAGAAGAATTTGCCTGGGTGGTTTGTCTCATAGCCATGTGGCACTAGCAGGTTTGGGGATTGGAAGGTCCACTTCCAGATGGCTTCTTTGGTGCCTGGGGTCCTTAGTTCCCTTACCGCCAAACTGGTGGCCCATTTTCTAGGACCTCTCTACAGGGCTATGGCTTCTCAGGATGGACACACTTTTTACATGGTGGCTGGCTCTTGAGAGTGTTGGTTAAAGTAGTCACAAGATCCACCCAGGTTTAAGAGGGTGGGGAAATGGACTGTGCCTCTTGATGGGGGAATGGCGGAGTCACAGAAGAGCAAAAAGGATGGGCACTATTTTGTGGCCATCTTTAGGAAATACAGTCTGCCACAGTCTTACCTCTATTCTTTCCCTAGTCTGCATATCACCATCGTACTAAATTACCTCTGTCTCTTTGCCGTATAAACATTGGTGATGTCTTAGGGTTTTGTTAAGCTCAATTAAAAAAAAATTCATGCTCTATTATTGTTCAAATTATTTTATATGAATAGACCAAGGAGCGAAATCATTTATTTCAGGTTAGAATTTTTCTTCTGTTGTTTGGTAAGGTTCTTTGTGAGGTAAAAACATGAAGCCAACTCGCATCAGAGTCCATAATTAGAAAGATATCTCTTTAGTACTGTTTATGACTTTTTAGAGTTACACAGTCTTTGTTTAATGGACCAAATATAAATAATCATAAGATTATTATGATTGGGTCCCAGTCAGGGGTCAAAAAAGAGAATTTATTTAACTGAAATTAAGTTCTGGAACTTTTTTTAGTCCCAAACTCATATCAGAGTTTCTCGTGGTATCTCTTCCCATCACCAAACCAGAATAAGGAAGGATTATGGCTCATGTATACAAAGCAGTAAATAGTTATTTAGCAATAATTATATACTTACCACTTTGCCAAATGCTATGGGGGAAGTAAAAAATAGAAGGAGTGGCCCTGTCTTTGAAGAAGATTAGTTTCATTGTAGGGGGATAGGGCATTGACAATGGACAGTTAAACAGTATGAGTTGAAACACTGTATAGTGTATTAATACAGGTCATACCTGAGGTATTTATAGTAAAATGATTAATTAAATGATTAAGCACATAATTCCTATAGAAATTTGGAAGAGATAAAGGAATCAACCTAGATGCAGAAATCAGTACAGACCGTGTGGGGAAAGAAGTAGGACTTGAGGTGAGGCCTCTGGGGTGGTTAAGATTTAGGACCCTGTGCCTCCAGTGATGACTTCCTACATTATATCACATCCTGGCTGCTTGATAACGTGCTAAGGAGAAGACTGAGTTTTAGGAAATGGAAGAAGGCTAATGGCATGCTGTATCTAGGTTGAAGTATATCACCTCCCCCCTCCCACCCCAGTTTCTCACAGCTCTACAGTTCCAGTGTCACTAGCTCTTCAGAACTTGCTTTTATTTTATTTTATTATTATTATTAGTTTTTTCTTTTGCGGTACGCGGGCCTCTCACTGTTGTGGCCTCTCCCGCTGCGGAGCACAGGCTCCGGACATACAGGCTCAGCGGCCATGGCTCACGGGCCCAGCCGCTCCGCGGCATGTGGGATCCTCCCGGACCGGGGCACGAACCCGTGTCCCCTGCATCGGCAGGCGGACTCTCAACCACTACGCCACCAGGGAAGCCCTATTTTATTATTTTTTTAAACTTTTTATTTTATATTGGAGTGTAGTTAATTAACATAGAACTTGCTTTTAATACTCAAAGATCCCGATATTCCCCAGTTAAGCTAACACACTTTATTAGGGAGAATATTAAGTGTTTGATGAAAGTATTTATTTATCTATCTATCTATCTATCTATCTATCTATCTGTCCCACGTGGCTTGCAGGGTCTTAGTTCCCCAACCAGGGATTGAACCCCAGGCCATGGCAATGAAAGCACCAGCCCCCAACCACTGGACTGCCAGGGAATTCCCTGATGAAAATATTTAATTTGATTAGAGTTTACTATTATTTGAGCGTATGGATATATAGTGAACACTGGGATAGTTTAGAACAGGAGCTGTTCTGTGGAGCCTGTTCAGTGCCTCAGAAAGGAGAGTAAATGGTGCTGAGAGGGCTGGGCTCTGGCTGCCCCTATCCCTTCTCCAACCTCCCCACATACATATCTCAATCAGGTTCCAGATAAGATTTCAGTTGGCAGAAAGATTTTATGGATTTAAAAAGTCTTCAAATGATTGCCTTAGAATTAGAATAAATAGGGTTGTTGAGGGGTATTTGTGGGAAGTGAAGCTTTCAGATATTGAGTCTTTTATGATACTTCTGATGCTGGCTGTAGGCCAGATTTTAAAATTGTTTGTGGCTGAAATAAATTGAGTACTTTTTGTGGACAAAACTGTGAGAAGGGCTTTCCTGGTGGCGCAGTGGTTGAGAGTCCGCCTGCCAATGCAGGGGACACGGATTCATGTCCCGGTCCGGGAAGATCCCACATGCCGCAAAGTGGCTGGGCCCGTGAGCCATGGCAGCTGAGCCTGTGCGTCCGGAGCCTATGCTCCGCAACGGGAGAGGCCACAACAGTGAGAGGCCCGTGTACCACAAAACAAAGAAAGAAACAAACAAACAAAAAACTGTGAGAAAAGATTTTGATATTATTTCTAGGTTTTTGTTCTTGGCATATGCCTAGTTAACAATGTTGAGATCTTTTATCATAAAATAGGGATAGGCAAATTATATATTATTTTCTAAATATAAGAGATGAATTAGTTTCTAATTAGAATCTTGTAGTAATTTTGTGTGTGTGTGTTCTTATTTTATTTCCCATGCAGTTGAGGAAGATTGGGGGTGGGGGCTTTGGAGAAATTTACGATGCCTTGGACATGCTTACCAGGGAAAATGTTGCACTGAAGGTGGAATCAGCTCAACAACCAAAGCAAGTTCTGAAAATGGAAGTTGCTGTATTGAAAAAACTACAAGGTAAGCTTCTTGTATGATATACCAAACAGTTTATAATTTATTTTTACCTTTGTGAACCTCAATTACATTCTCTATCAATTGAATATTCTGGTGTCAGCTTGGTTTAAACATGCTGAGCGTTTTTCTTATGGAAATTTTATCACTAGTAGTTGTAGAAATACTGATTGCTTAGAGTAATTGGACTTTGGGAATTCCTTTTCATGGTGAGCAAGGATGAGAGAGAGTGAATAACCTGAAACATTCTGCTTTAGAAAGTGTTTTCATAATGTCTGTTATGGTAAAACTTGCCTTTTTAAAAAAATAGCCAAACATGAATACCTCTGAGTTGTTTCTACTTATGTTTTTGGATGTTAAACATGCTTTAATCCCATTAAGGAAGCTGCCTTCAAATCACACTGAAGGATGGATTAAAAATAATAGTATTTGTTATATGTTGATTTCATTAGCTTCAGTTTAATCGAATAACTCTTTCTGGCCCTGCCACCATTTTTGAGGTCCATTTTATGACTTGGATCCCTATTGTTTTACCACAAGCATAAATAACTTTTTTTCCGACATCAATCAAGTGATTAAAACCCTGAATACATGGCTAGTTTGATTCATCTTTGTATTTTCAGTTTATGACATAATCTGGTATTACTGATATTTAACTGTTTTATCTGAATCAAAATTAAATAGTGGTGATTAGCACATTAAATGATCTTGTTAAGCTCTAGAAGGTTTGATATTGCTATGGGACATTCATTAGCATCTAAAGGAATTTAGTACTAACATAGAGAGCAAAGGAAGTTGCTATAATTGGTAGAAAGAACTGTAGTTGGTAGAAATAACAAGGACAAAATGCTGTGTATACTCTGGTTTCTCTTCAGATTGAATAAATCTTTCGCCTTTTACTAAAAAAAAAAATGCTATGTAGCTTAGGACTCTCAAATTCACGGCTGTGTAGTCTCTAGGGTGAATGTGCTATCTTTGTGAATCGCTGATGTGATGATGTCTGGAATTCTAGTAAATAAGTTTCTGATAAGTTAGTGAAATGTGTATTATGTATTGTGGCAACATCTATTCTTTTAATCATTGCTCTTTGCCTTAAGCTTTCTCATTGTCCGAGTTTCTCTACTAGTTGGCTCATTTCATTAGAGCATGATGCTAATAAAATTATAGTTCTGTTTAATAGTTACTTTTAGCCTAAACTTAGCTTTCCTAAAACATGGGAAATCAGGAAGACAGTGGATAGATCAGCAGCCATTGTCACTACTAGAAAAAATGGATGACTGGAGAAGAAAGGATAGAGAAAAGGATGGTGTTCTCTTTTTCTCACCTTTTCTGCTTTTTCCCTATTTCTTTCGAGCTGTTTCCAGCTCAGCGAAATAGGGACCACAAACAGGTGCAGCTGGAGCTACCTCTTCGTGGTTTGCACGGATCCCAAGAGATCTGTTTTACTTTCAGCTAAGTCCATAAAGGGTATGTCAACATCAGCTTGGCTTGGACGGTGCTGCTTCACCTGTCTTTCTCCTACTTGGTCCTGAGGAGATGCTTCCAGATGAGGCAGGATATAGCTTTGTAGCCCTTTCAGTAAGTTCTCCTGCCTATTTTGGCCATGGTTTACTTAGCATTGTATGTGATAAAGCTTGAAGAACAGTTTAGTACCTTTTAATGGGTGAATTAGAGATCCTTGGATGTTGAGTCTGTCCTTTCCTTCTTATTTTATCTTTCGTACTATTACCTAAAATGTTTTTCTTTCTTGCTTATTACCACGTGACATCCTATTCCTCAGGACCCTTCACTTTCCAAAATAAGTAGATTTTTAATCTTTTGGTCTGTATTTCAATGGACAACCCTTGACTTTCTTTTCTTGGCTTTCTGACTGTGCCTTCTGCATACTTATGCCTCACAATTTCTTTTTGTTGAAGGTGCTTTGGAATCTGTACACTTTGAGAACATTTTTATGGGGCTGAGCTGCTTGCTTCTGCCTGCCTGTTGGCATAATGATTTTCTTACTCAGTGACCCCAATAAAAAGACTAAATGTGCAAGGAAAAGGTATATAACCAGAGGCTAGCCCTTTATAGGATTGGTTGGTTTAAAGTTGATGTTCAATTTTTGATAACTGGTATAGGATTTGTTTCTTTGTTGTTTTTTTTTTGCGGTACACGGGCCTCTCACTGTTGTGGCCTCTCCTGTTGTGGAGCACAGGCTCCGGATGCACAGGCTCAGCGGCCATGGCTCACGGGCCCAGCTGCTCCGCGGCCTGTGGGATCTTCCCGGACCGGGACACGAACCCGTGTCCCCTGCATCAGCAGGCGGACTCTCAACCACTGCGCCACCAGGGAAGCCCTGTTTCTTTGTTTTTTTATGATGAATTTAGCCTGAACCCTAAGTTTTGTTTCTTTTAAAAATCAATCCCCCTATTCAAAATTCTCATAATGTCTTTTCCTGGATTCCTTCAGTTCTGAGTTTTCTCCCAGTCTTTCCTGTACTTAACAATCCTAGATTTCCTCGGCTCGTGCATGACTCTCATAGTAGTATGTTCCTTTCTCATTGGCCCTAAAGTGCGAAGGCCTTAGCATTTTACCTCATCTTTCCTTCTTTTTTTTTTTCATCTTTCCTTCTGAATGACCTTCCCCACGCTTCTATAGGAGATAACTCTCTTTTCAAAGCTCTCTGAAATATTCTGGATGTATATCCTACAATTCTCTACTGAATCAAGCTAAACTTCTGAATTATACGTGGGTTTTACAAATGAGTCTGAATGTTTTAGTCACTGCTCAACTAGACCACTTGTCTATAGGCCTCTTAGGCAGTACTTCTATACTCAGTTATTCTCTGAAGTTTCCTTATTAAATAGAACTGTAAAACTTATTAAGCTTTTCCCTTTATTAATATCATTGTTCAGAGCTACATCTCTATATAACCATTTATTTGTGTTTCTTCGCTCAGTTTATGACTATACTATCTTCAAATCTTTGTTTTCAATTTATTTGCTTTGACACTGTGCAAAGCGTTATTGCCTCCCTACTCTGTTAGATTCTTTTTTCTCTCTTCTCTCCCATCATAATAAATATTTTATAGGGACATTCTACCGATCTTTACTTCTCCATTTTTATGGTCTCTTGAACTCTATCTCACCGTACCACTTTTTTTTTTTTCATTTTAATAAATAAGTTTTATTTGCAGTGCTGGTAAAAGAGGGAAAAAAAACCCTTTTGTCCTGTGATTCCAAATCTGATCGCTAGTAATTCTGCAGTACCTACCATCAATACTTTTTTTTTTTTTTTTGCGGTACACAGGCCTCTCACTTGTGGCCTCTCCCGTTGTGGAGCACAGGCTCCGGACGCGCAGGCTCAGTGGTCATGGCTCACGGGCCCAGCCGCCCCACGGCATGTGGGGTCTTCCCGGACTGGGGCACGAACCCACGTCCCCTGCATTGGCAGGCGGACTCTCAACCACTGCGCCACCAGGGAAGCCCCATCAATACTTTTTAAAAAGATAGATTTCCTTTCCAATCTTAACAAAATTTTATACATGTCTAGACTCCTGCAGTGAGACAGGCAAATCTTAAATTTGTTTTTCTCCCCTAAATTTTTATTATGAAAAATCTTAAATATACATAAAAATAGAATTGTATAATGAGCATTCATGTACCCGTTACTCAGCTTCGGTAAGTATCAGTGTTTGGCCAGGCTTGTTGCATCTATATCCTACATTTTTTCCCAGCTTGCTGAAGTATTTCAAAAGAAATCCTAGGCATCATATCATCTGTAAATACTTCAGTATGGGTCTTTATCTAATAGATAAGGTCTCCATTTTTATTTTTTAATGAAAATAGTCTTTATTTCAGAGTTATGAATTACAGACCAGTAGGAAATCTGTAGGGTTGAGGTTGGGGCAGGGGTTTTTGGAAACATATCAAAAATTGACAGACATTACTTTGCCTGTAAGAGCTTTGTTGATGGTTGATGATTTTGTGAATCCATTAAATTATATCTATTGGAATATAGAAAGTCTTAGTCACTTATTCCCTACCAAGAAAAAAAATGATATGAGAAGTAGCTTATGTTAAACATTAGGAAAATTTGGGGAAATCTGCATTATTGAGAAAGTGAAATTACTATGGAAACTCTTCAGGTGACCAGTTTTAAGAATGGATTGGAGAATCTCATTGGAGAGGAAGCCCATGTTCCAGTGTTTCTTTTTTTTAATTAATAGACTTTACTTTTTGGAACTGGTTTAGGTTTACAGAAAAAATGAGCAGTTTCTACAGTTTCCTCTATTAATAAACCCCATCTACAGTTTTCTCTATTAATAACATCTTGCATTAGTGTAGTACATTTGTTACAATTGGTGAACCAGTATTGATACATTATTATTAACTAAAGTCCATAATTTACATTAGGGGACTCCTTTATTAATAACATAAACACTATAGTCTAAAACACCTAAGGAAATTAAGTTATTTCTCAGTACCATATAAAATCTAGCAGCCAGTGTTTAATTTCTCCCGCTATCTCAAAAATATCCTAGCAGCCAGTGTTTAATTTCTCCCGCTATCTCAAAAATATCCTTTTACCATTGAGTTGTTCAAATCAAGTTTCACGTCACATGGTGGGGACATTGCATTTGGTTGACATCTCTCTTAAGTCTCTCTTAATATGTAAGAGTTCCCCCTCCCCTACTTTTGTTTTCTTTTAAATTTTGGCCTTGCCATTTATTTGTTGAGAAGTGAAGTTCTTAGTTTGATAGAATAGTTCACATTCTGGATTTCATTGATCACATCCTTGCAGTGTTGTTTAATGTGTTCCTCTATCCTCCACATTTCCTGTGAACTTGTAGTTAGACCCAGAGGCTTTTTTAAAAAATAAATTTATTTATTTATTTATTTTTGGCTGCGTTGGGTCTCCATTGCTGCGTGCGGGCTTTCTCTAGTTGCGGAGACTGGGGGCTACTCTTTGTTGCGGTGTGCAGGCTTCTCATTACGGTGGCTTCTCTCGTTGTGGAGCACGGGCTCTAGGTGCACGGGCTTCAGTGGTTGCGGCTCGCAGGCTTTAGAGCTCAGGCTCAGTAGTTGTGGCACATGGTCTTAGTTGCTCCGCGGCATGTAGGATCTTCCCGGACCAGGGATCAAACCTGTGTCCCCTGCTTTGGTAGGTGGATTCTTAATCACTGTGCCACCAGGAAAGTCCTGAGTACATTGTCTTGATCCATTGTTTCTACAGGGGTTGCAAAATGGTGATTTTTCTTATTTTCTTTTTCCTTCCAAATTTCTGAATTGGAATTATTCTACAGAGTAGAACTTTATTTCATTAGCTGTTTGTTTCCCCTGAAATAATAGTTATTACAAGAAGGGTAGGATAAAGGCTTGAATTTTTTCCTTTTTATTTACCAATTTTTAGAATACCAAGTTGTGCCCTTTTGTGAATAGTGAAGTGTTTTTCGTTTGTTTTAAAATTTTATTTTATTTATTTTTTTTATACAGCAGGTTCTTATTAGTCATCCATTTTATACACATCAGTGTATACATGTCAATACCAATCTCCCAATTCATCACACCCCCACCCCCACCCCCTGCCGCTTTCCCCTCTTGGTGTCCATACGTTTTTTCTCTACTTCTGTGTCTCAGTTTCTGCTCTGCAAACCAGTTCATTTGTACCATTTTCTAGGTTCCACATATATGCGTTAATATACGATATTTGTTTTTCTCTTTCTGACTTACTTCACTCTGTATGACAGTCTTTAGATGCATCCATGTCTCTACAAATGACCCAATTTCGTTCCTTTTTATGGGTGAGTAATATTCCATTGTATACATGTACCACATCTTTATCTATTCATCTGTAGATGGGCATTTAGGTAGCTTCCATGACCTGGCTGTTGTAAATAGTGCTGCAATGAACATTGGGGTGCATGTGTCTTTTTTTTTCTTTATTTTTAGCTGCATTGGTCTTCATTGCTGTGCACAGGCTTTCGCTAGTTGTGGCAAGTAGGGGCTACTCTTCGATGTGGTGCGCGAGCTTCTCACTGAGGTGGCTTCTCTTGTAGCAGAGCCTGGGCTATACGCGGGTGGGCTTCAATAGTTGTGGCACGCGAGCTGAGTAGTTGTGGCTCACGGGCTCTAGAGCGCAGGCTCCGTAGTTGTGGTGCACGGGCTTAGTTGCTCCGCGGCATGTGGGATCTTCCCAGACCAGGGCGCGAACCCGTGTCCCCTGCATTGGCAGGCGGATTCTTAAGCACTGCACCACCAGGGAAGTCCCTGCATATGTCTTTTTGAATTATGGTTTTCTCTGGGATGTGCCCAGTAATGGGATTTCTGGGTTATATGGTAATTCTATTTTTAGGTTTTTAAGGAACCTCCATACTGTTCTCCATAGTGGCTGTATCAATTTACATTCTCACCAACAGTGCAAGAGGGTTCCCTTTTCTCCACACCCTCTCCAGCATTTGTTGTTTGTAGATGTTCTGATGATGCCCATTTTAACTGGTGTGAGGTGATACCTCATTGTAGTTTTGATTTGCATTTCTCTAACAATTAGTGATGTTGAGCAGCTTTTCATGTGCTTCTTGGCCATCTGTACATGTTCTTTGGAGAAATGTTTATTTAGCTGTTCTGCCCATTTTGGATTGGGTTGTTTGTTTTTTTAATATGGGGCTGCATGAGCTGTTTATATATTTTGGAGATTAATCCTTTGTCTGTTGACTCGTTTGCAAATATTTTCTCCCATTCTGAGGGTTGTCTTTTCATCTTGTTTATGATTTCCTTTGCTGTGCAAAAGCTTTGAAGTTTCATTAGGTCCCATTTGTTTATTTTTGTTTTTATTTCCATTACTCTAGGAGATGGATCAAAAAATAGCTTGCTGTGGCTTATAGCAAAGAGTGTTCTTCCTATGTTTTCCTCTAAGAATTTTATAGTGCCCAGTGTTACATTTAGGTCTTGAATCCATTTTGAGTTTATTTTTGTGTATGGTGTTAGGGAGTGTTCTAATTTCATTCTTTTACATGTAGCTGTCCAGTTTTCCCAGCACCACTTATTGAAGAGACTGTCTTTTCTCCATTGTATATCCTTGCCTCCTTTGTCATAGGTTAGTTGACCATAGGTGCGTGGGTTTATCTCCGGGCTTTCTATCCTGTTCCATTGATCAATATTTCTGTTTTTGTGCCAGTACCATATTGTCTTGATCACTGTAGCTTTGTAGTCTAGTCTGAAGTCGGAGTCTGATTCCTCCAGCTCTGTTTTTTTCCCTCAAGAATGCTTTGGCTATTCGGGGTCTTTTGTGTCTCCATACAAATTTTAAGATTTTTTGTTCTAGTTCTGTAAAAAATGCCATTGGTAATTTGATCGGGATTGCGTTGAATCTGTAGATTGCTTTGGGTAGTATAGTCATTTTCACAATATTGATTCTTCCAGTCGAAGAACATGGTATATCTCTCCATCTGTTGGTATCATCTTTAATTTCTTTCATCAGTGTCTTATAGTTTTCTGCATACAGGTCTTTTGTCTCCCGAGGTAGGTTTATTCCTAGGTATTTTATTCTTTTTGTTGCAGTGATAAATGGGAGTGTTTCTTTAATTTCTTTTTCAGACTTTTCATCATTAGTGTATAGGAATGCAAGAGATTTCTGTGCATTAATTTTGTATCCTGCAACTTTACCAAATTCATTGATTAGCTCTAGTAGTTTTCTGGTGGCATCTGTAGGATTCTCTATGTGTCGTATCATGTCATCTGCAAACAGTGACAGTTTTACTTCTTCTTTTCCAATTTGGATTCCTTTTATTTCTTTTTCTTCTCTGATTGCTGTGGCTAGGACTTCCAAAACTATGTTGAATAATAGTGGTGAGAGTGGACATCCTTGTCTTCTCCCTGATCTTAGAGGAAATGCTTTCAGTTTTTCACCATTGAGAATGATGTTTGCTGTGGGTTTGTCATATATGGCCTTTATTATGTTGAGGTAGTTTCCCTCTATGCCCACTTTCTGGAGAGTTTTTATCATAAATGGGTGTTGAATTTTGCCAAAGCTTTTTCTGCATCTATTGAGATGATCATATGGTTTTTATTCTTCAGTTTGTTAATATGGTGTATCACATTGATTGATTTGCATATATTGAAGAATCCTTGAATCCCTGGGATAAATCCCACTTGATCATGGTGTATGATACTTTTAACGTGTTGTTGGATTCTGTTTGCTAGTATTTTGTTGAGGATTTTTGCATCTATATTCATCAGTGATACTGGTCTGTAATTTTTTTTTTTTTTGTAGTATGTTTGTCTGCTATCTTTTGGTATCATGGTGATGGTGGCCTCATAGAATGAGGTTGGGAGTGTTCCTTCCTCTGCAATTTTTTGGAAGAGTTTGAGAAGGATGGGTGTTAGGTCTTCTCTAAATGTTTGATAGAATTCACCTGTGAAGCCATCTGGTCCTGGATTTTTGTTTGTTGGAAGATTTTTAGTCACAGTTTCAATTTCATAACTTGTGATTTGTCTGTTCATATTTTCTATTTCTTCCTGGTTCAGCCTTGGAGGGTTCTACCTTTCTAAGAATTTGTCCATTTCTTCTAGGTTATCCATTTTATTGGCATAGAGTTGCTTGTAGTAGTCTTTTAGGATGCTTTGTATTTCTGTGGTGTCTGTTGCACCTTCTCCTTTTTCAGTTCTGATTTTATTGATCTGAGTCCTCTCCCTCTTTTTCTTGATCAGTCTGGCTAATGGTTTATCAATTTTGCTTATCTTCTCGAAGAACCAGGTTTTAGTTTTATTGATCTTTGCTATTGTTTTCTTTGTTTCTACTTCATTTATTTCTGCTCTGATGTTTATGATTTCTTTCCTTCTGCTCACTTTGGGTTTTGTTTGTTCTTCTTTCTGTAGTTCCTTTAGTTGTAACGTTAGATTGTTTATTTGAGATGTTTCTTGTTTCTCGAGGTAGGCTTGTATAGGTATAAACTTCCCTCTTAGAACTACTTTTGGGGCATCCCATAGGTTTTGGATCTTCATGTTTTCATTGTCATTTGTCTCTAGGTATTTTTTTATTTCCTTTTTGATTTCTTCAGCGCTCTCTTGTTTCTTTAGTAATGTATTGTTTATCCTCCATGTGTTTGTGTTTTTTATGTTTTTTCCCCTGTAATTGATTTCTAATCTCATAGCATTGTGGTCAGAAAAGATGCTTGATATGATTTCAATTTTCTTACATTTACTGAGGCTTGATTTGTGACCCAACGTATGATCTATCCTGGAGAATGTTCCGTGTGCACTTGAGAAGAAAGTATAATCTGCTGTTTTTGGATGGAATGTCCTATAAATATCAATTAAATCTATTTAATTTATCAATTAAATCTGGTCTATTTTGTCATTTAAAGTTTGTGTTTCCTTATTAATTTTCTGTTTGGATGATCTATCCATTGGTGTAAGTGAGGTGTTAAAGTCCCCCACTATTATTGTGTTTCTGTCGATTTCCTCTTTTAGAGCTGTTAGCGGTTTCCTTATATATTGAGGTGCTCCTATGTTGGGTGCATATATATTTATAATTGTTATTTCTTCTTCTTGGATTGATCCCTTGATCATTATGTAGTGTCCTTCCTTGTCTCTTGTAACATTCTTTACTTTGAAGTCTATTTTATCTGATACAAGTTTTGTTACTCCAGCTTTCTTTTGATTTCCATTTGCATGGAATATCTTTTTCCATCCCCTCACTTTCAGTCTGTATGTGTCCCTAGGTCTGAAGTGGGTCTCTTGTAGACAGCATATATATGGGTCTTGTTTTTGTATCCATTCAGCAAGCCTGTGTCTATTGGTTGGAGCACTTAATCCATTCACGTTTAAGGTAATTATCGATATGTATGTTCCTGTGAACATTTTCGTAATTGTTTTGGGTTTGTTTTTGTAGGTCGGTTTTTTCTCTTGTGTTTCCCACTCAGAGAAGTTCCTTTAGCATTTGTTGTAGAGCTGATTTGGTGGTGCTGAATTCTCTTAGCTTTTGCTTGTCTGTAAAGCTTTTGATTTCTCCATCGAATCTGAATGAGATCCTTGCTGGGTAGACTAATCTTGGTTGTAGGTTCTTCCCTTTCATCACTTTAAGTATATCATGCCACTCCCTTCTGGCTTGTACAGTTTCTGCTGAGAAATCAGCTGTTCATCTTATGGGAGTTCCCTTGTATGTTATTTGTCATTTTTCCCTTGCTGCTTTCAATAATTTTTCTTTGTCTTTAATTTTTGCCAATTTGATTACTTGTGTCTCAGTGTGTTTCTTCTTGGGTTTATCTTGTATGGGACTCTCAGCACTTCCTGGACTAGGGTGGCTCTTTCCTTTCCCATGTTAGGGAAGTTTTCAACTATAATCTCTTCAAATATTTTCTCGGGTCCTCTCTCTCTCTCTTCTACTTCTGGGACCTCTATAATGTGAATGTTGTGTTTAATGTTGTCTCAGAGGTCTCTTAGGCTGTCTTCATTTCTTTTCATTCTTTTTTCTTTATTCTGTTCCGCAGCAGTGAATTCCACCATTCTGTCTTCCAGGTCACTTATCCGTTCTTCTGCGTCAGTTATTCTGCTCTTGATTCCTTCTAGTGTATTTTTCATTTCGGTTATTGTATTGTTCATCTCTGTGTGTTTGTTCTTTAATTCTTCTAGGTCTTTGTTAAACATTTCTTGCATCTTCTCGTTCTCTGCCTCCATTCTTTTTCTGAGGTCCTGGATCCTCTTCACTATCATTATTCTGAATTCTCTTTCTGGAAGATTGCCTATCTCCGTTTCATTTAGTTGTTTTTCTGGGGTTTTATCTTGTTCCTTCATCTGGTACATAGCCCTCTGCCCTTTCATCTTGTCTGTCTTTCTGTGAATGTGTTTTTTGTTCCACAGGCTGCAGGATTGTAGTTCTTCTTCCTTCTGCTGTCTGCCCTCTGGTCTGTTTTTCGTTTTGAGTATCACTATGAGATCATGGATTTTTATATATTTTATTTTATCCCACTGCAGTCATTATTCTTCTCAGACTAAAATTTTCACTTTTTTTCGCTAGTGGAAGCCCTTTTATATTGGCTGCTTGTCCTTCTGATGTAACTTCAGTGTTCTTTGATATCATTCTAGCTTTCTGGCCCAGTACATGTTTCAGGCTCTCCTTGAACTTTCCCTTCAGCAGAGTTGGAATCAGGAACCCTTTTACTCCAAGATCCCTACTTCCTTGTTTTGGAAAACAATTGAGATCACGGTGTGGAGACTAGGACACTAATCGCTATTAGACCAACACATTTCTCTCAATAGGTTTTCATAAATACTAGATTTGCCTGGTTTTTTCTATGTGCACTTTTCAGTTTGTTTACATTGTTTATTTTATTTTTAAAAACATATTTCTGTTCTCTTTTAAATTTCAGGCTCTAAAAGGGCAGGAATTATGTACTTTTATTTTTTAATTTTGTTTATTTTAGTTTTGGCTGCATTGGGTCTTCGTTGCTGCGTGTGGGCTTTCTCTAGTTGTGGTGAGTGGGGACTACTCTTCATTGCGGTGCGCAGGCTCTCATTGCGGTGGCTTCTCTTGCGGAGCACAGGCTCTAGGTGCACAGGCTGTAGTAGTTGTGGCTCATGGATTCTAGAGCGCAGGCTCAGTAGTTGTGGCATATGGGCTTAGTTGCTTCGCGGCATGTGGCATATGCCCAGACCAGGGCTGAAACCCGTGTCCCCTGCATTGGCAGGGGGATTCTTAATCACTGCACCACAAGGGAAGCCCTGGAATTATGTACTTTTAAAGTTGACATATTATGCTTAGTGTTAAAATGATAGCAGACTGTGACTTTGTATTTGCTGATACATTTGTAAATGGAGATGTGGAGAATAGGATAACATTAACTCTTCTGTTTTGTCATTTTGTTAATAAAATTTAGTCTTTTGGTAAGAAAAAGAATTATTAAGATTCTGGAATAATTTGTTAAAGAGTGTTATAAATACTAGTTGATAAAGTCACCTTTTGATGACTATGGCTTAGATTCTCAAAACCATATTATATAGATGTTCAATTCTTCATTATTACAAAAGCCAGTCACTTGGGTGTTCCAGAAAATGGTTTCTGTTTGGTTTGGAAGTTTTTTTTAACCTTTGCATATAGGTGGTGTAATATTTTGGGAATTCAGAATATTGTGACTAAAATTTATCCTTATATCTTTTCATCAAAGGAAGTCTTCCTAGGATCTTTAAAAGTTTATATTTTGTTTACTTGCTTCCAGTTGAAATATAAATATATACCTAAGCTTATAAATAGTTTTTCTTTAAAAATATTCTGTAGATCAGGTTTCTCACTAATTCTTATGTGTCTTCCCTCCATAATGTGTTCAATCTAATGAATTATTTTTTACTTAAAAATCACGACTTAAATCAATGAGTGACTAGAAACTTGCCCAGCCTGTCTGTCCCATTTTAGCTCTTTACTTCATGCTGTAAATGAGCAACTCATCTTATCTCTTGTGTTCTTTCAAAGCACCAACTTGAGTAAAACTGAGGTTTTTCTCTTTATTCATTACCTTGGGTGAAAAAGTAATTAATTAAAAGCTTGTTGAATTATTTAAAAGTTTTTCTCCTCTACATCCTCTAAAAGTAAGTGAAGATCCTGTTAATATTAAGAAATAAGAGAGTAAATTCCACTGTTTGATAACCAAATAATTTTATTATTGTCAGTTAAAATAGTTAGGAATTAATTTTTCTTGCCCCATATAAATGCAGGGAAAAACTACCTTTTTCCTAACAGCCCATAAAGAGATTGTGATTTTTATTCTGACTTCTGGAGACTTTTTTTTTAAACCCTGAAATATTGGTCCTGGATTTTATTTTTGCCCTAGAAACTGCAGAACACAAGCTGAAAGTTGAGATGAAGGAAAACTATTACAGAAGATCAACTGCACCTCTTCTGCCTTCCCTGCTTGACGTCTCCAGCTACTGCTGTAATATGTGACCACTTTCTTACCCTAGTCATAAGAATATAAGAAATATGTAAATTCTGGATTAGACCTCTGGTCTGTTCAGTATAGAATGTCTATAAAAGTTATTCCAAATTTGCTTGCCCTCGTTAAGTTTCTGTTTAATCAAAGGGTGTGTTAGAAGATCTCTGATGACTCCTTTTATGGAAGAGCATAATAGTCAGACTCTGGGACCTAAAGGTTTGGGATAAACCCTTACCCCTCATTATATATTTTAACCTTTTAAAAACCTATCATCTGTCCTTTTGTTCATTTCAGCCTGTGCATTTTTTCCCCTTAAGGTAACTTTTACTTGCCCTGGTTAAGGTTTATCTTTTCTATCAAAGGGTGTTCGGCGATCATTGAGAACTTTATCTGTTAGTATGTCCATTTTAGCATTTCCTGACTTGAAAGATTTAACTTTATCTGCCAGTTTAGTGATTTGTCTATTCATTACTCTATTTGGGTTTAGAAAGATGACACGTAAGAAATATCGGGTTGGCCAGAAATTTTGTCTGGGTTTTTCCATAAGCTCATGTGGAAAGACCTGATCGAACTTTTTAGCCAACATAATAGAATAGGTCTAGATTATTTTAAGGAGCAGAGGTTTATTTCCTTGAAAGAGAATATAATGTATGTAAGTATATATATTTATATGTGCTTTATATGCGCAAAGAAAGTCTGGAATTGTATAGAACTCAAGAGGCCATTTGGAATGGTTATACTTGGCTATTGGAATTAGAAGGACCAGGGCAGGAAAGGCTCTTTTGCTGTTTCCCTTTATACCCTTCAGTGCTTAAGAAATTGAGACAAATATGCAAGCATTTCTTTTACAGTAAAAATGTAATTAAATGATAATAATAAATATCTTTAAAATCCATTCTTACTCTTTATCTTTCCTCACATTTCTGAATGCTTGAAAATACCTGGTAAATTAGTGCAGTATAGTGTAGTGTAATGTAATTAGAAAGCTGTTTTGTGTTGTGAGATTACTTTATAAATGATTGGTAATATCTTATTTGTGGGAAGATCTGTAACAGTGTTTGAGTGCTTACTATATACTAGAAACAGTGTTACTGAACGCTAGGCTCATTCATACATATCCTGCTTTAATATCTTATATCTCTCATATCTAATTTATGCATAAGATCTTCCATTTTTTTTACAACCCTTTTTAAGAGTGTAAATGTTCATGGTAAAAGAATTTAAAAATCAAACAGAAGAATAATGTGAAAAGTAAAAGATTTTTTCTCTTAGCCCTTCACTCTCCTTCTCTAACCACTCTTACTGGTTTCTTGTGTTTTTTTCCAGAAACGTTCAATACATATTTTAATCTATTTATCCACATATATACATACACATATATATATATAATTATATAGAATCATAATCAGATATAAATTCATATAATTATATGATTTATGGATATATTTGGATATATAATCATGTGATTATATAAGATATGTATAATAATATTATGTGTGTGCCTGTGTGTATGTGTGTGTATAAAATCTCCCTCCCTACCCATAACCCCCAACCACGTGTGGAATCATACTAGTATATACTGTCCTGCAACTTGATGTGACCCTTTAGATTCAGACAGTAAGGCTCATTTTCTATGCTCCTTTATGTTCTACAGAGGAGTGATCCTTCAAAAATACCAATAGGATCATGTCACCCCCGACCATTGCTAAAACACTTCAGGGCCTTCCTTTACTCAGGTAAATCCACCCACCTTAGATTAACATGGCATACAAAACCTTGAACTGATGCCTGCCTGCTTCTCTAGCCTCATTTCTTGAAACTGTTGGGCTTACACTCAGAGTGTTGGTCATCCTGAACTTTTTTTCAATTTCTTAAACAGTTTATAGCTTCTCATCTGCAGTTGGCTTCTTCTGTCTCATACTTTGGATAAGTACTTAGTCTCAGCATTTATAAAAATCCATAGGTAGAATAAGATTTAAAGAAGTAAAGCAAAGTACAATTAAGAACTTCACTTTTTTCCTAAGCATTTAATTTCCAAAAGTATATGTGCTTAAAAAAATGTGATCCTATTAGCTTGCTTGTTCCCTTTTCCTCAATAAGGTTATTACAGGATTTATTTATTTTTAAATTTTAATTTCTTATAACCAAATTTAACAAATAGTTTAGTCAATCAGTTCTACAAAATTTGTTATGAAAAGCAGTAGTCCAGGTTCTGGTTCCAGATAAGATGGAGTAAGCACACTTCACCCTGTCTCTCCCACTGAATGCAGCTATAAGACCTGGACAGAATGCTTGGAGTGGCTATTTGAGGACTCTGAAAAATAAATAGTAGGAGGCAGATTGGGGAAGAAGACCAGAATTCAAAGTACTACTGAACCGGCGGTGAGTTTACCATTTTTTTTTTCTTCCAGTACGCCCCAGCCTGAACTTAATGTATCCTGAAACTTGGACGTGAGCATTATTAACATGGACAGAAAAAGCACCATGAGAAGCCCTCTAGTTCTGACTCAAGGAGCAGGAAAGGGGTCTCCTAATATTCAGAGAAAATGTGGCAATCCCACATTTTCTCTTTTTTCTTTTTTTCCCCCCTTTTCTTCATTCTCTTGCCCCCAAGGCCTCAAGCAATCCTGGGCAGTAGCTGCAGTGGCGTCAGTGGGGCAGGCAGGAGCCTAAATCTCAGAGGGAAGGAAACCTTCCAAATCCCATTGCTTTTCTTCTCCCTCTGCTCTTCTGTTGCTTGGCCCTTATGTGGGCACAGTTACAGGAAGTACATGGCAGAATGGGGTTAATGAAGCCCCAGCTTTCTGCTGGAAGGATGAAAAAGCGAAGCCCCAGGAAACCAAAAGATTGCAGGAGAATGAGGAGCTTGGGAAACTGATCACTTAAAGTTGCTCACTGACTTCTGCGCTGACTTCCAAGCTGTGCGTGCATGGGTGTGATCCTAAACAGCGTACAAAACATTGAGGACTGAATTATGGGATAGACCACCACCAAGCCCCAAACTGGACACTGCGTGGAATGATTATGGAACACATTCAGTATGACTACAAAGGCTTTGCAAACTGAACTGAAATTGGAAATGCAGCCTGCAGAAGGATGGTCAGAACTTGAAGTGTGAACCCAACTGGGTCAATTACTGGCTAAAACAAAAACACCAACATTCTTGGTGGGACTTAAATAAGACTCAGATTCTCATAAGATAATATTCAAAACGTCCAGAATACAATCTTGAATTACTCAGCTTAAAAAGAACCAGTGAAATCTGAACTCACATGGGAAAAGACAGAAAACAGATGCCAGTGCCAGGATCACAGATGTTAAAATTATCTCAAAAAGACTTTTAAAATCAGCTATTATGACCATATTCCAGGAATGAGTGGGAAGATAGAAAGTCTCAGCAAAGAAATAGAAGATATAAAGAAGAACTAAACGGAAATTTTAGAACAGAGGAATACAATAATGGAAGTGAAAAACTCATTGGATGGGCTCGGTAGCAGAGAGGATATAAAGATGAATAAGTCAGTGAACTTAAAAATAGATAAGTAAAAATCCAATTTGAAGAATAGAGAAAAAAAGTTAAAAATAAATAAATAAGCAGCTTCAGAAACCTTGAGACTATCATAAGACCTAACATTTGTGTCATCAGAGACCCAGAATGTGAAGAGAACGGTTGTGGTGTGGCAAAAATATTTGAAGAAATAATGGCATACTGATTGGAAAGGAAGAAATAAAACTGTCTCTGTTTGCAGATGGCATGATTGTATATGTAGAAAATCCCAAGGAATCCACAAAAAAATTCCTACAATAAATGAGTTTAGCAAGTGGTTCAATGTCAGCCCACAAAAAGCAATCATATTTCTGTATACTAGCAATAAACAATTGAAAACTGAATTTTAAAAAATCCATTTATAGTAGCTCTCCCAAAATGAAAGAATTAGGTATAAATGTAGCAAAATATGTATGAGATCTCTATGCTGAAAACTGTAAAACCCTGATTTTAAAAAAAAGTAAGAATTTAAATAAATGGAGAGACATGTATTCATGAATTGGAAGATTCACTATAGTTAAGATGTTGATTCTCCTCAAGCTGATTTATAGATTTAAAGCAATAACAACAGCAACAACAACGAAAATCCCAGCAGCACTGTTTGTAGTTATAGAGAAACCAATTTTAGAATTTGTATAGAAAGGCAAAGGACCTAAAACAACCAAAACAATTTTGAAAAAGAAAAATGTTGGGGGAGGGTGGGAGGGAGGGAGACGCAAGAGGGAAGAGGTATGGGAACATATGTATATGTATAACTGATTCACTTTGTTATAAAGCAGAAACTAACACACCATTGTAAAGCAATTATACTCCAATAAAGATGTTAAATAAATAAATAGATATAAATTTAAAAAAAAGAAAAATGTTGGAAAAATCAAACTACATGATTTTAAAACTTAGTACAAAGCTACCACAATCAAGACTGTGATATTGGCAAAGGGAGACATATAGATCAATTAAATAGATTCTAGAAATAGACTCACACAAATATGGCCAAAGTTGCAAAGTGGAAAAAGAATAGCACTTTTGATAAGTGGTGTTGGAACAATTGGACATCCAAATACAAAAATAGTGAAGCTTGACCTAAACCACACACATTATACAAAAATAAACTTAAAACGTACTGCACCTCATCCTCCCAGACCAGGGCTCAAACTCGTGTCCCCTGCATTGGCAGGCAGATTCTTAACCACTGTGCCACCAGGGAAGCCCTCTCATTTCTTCTTGTACTTATAATTTTTACTTTATATTTTGATTCAGTACTGTTTGATGCATATTGATCTGTGAAAGTTATATTTTCATTTGAAATTGTCTCTGATAATAATACAATATTTGTCCTGATTATTGCTTCTGAACTGGAATTTTGAACTGGAATTTGACATTGTCTTAACAACCTCAGAACCACCATGAGGATTAAATGAGATGTTACATGTCCTGTGCACTAAATAAATATCAGCTATTATATCTCAAAAATAAATAAAATAAAATAAAATGTACCACATTTAAATGTGAAATATAAAGCTACACAGCTTTTAGAAGCAAACATGGAAAATCTTTGTGAGCTGGTATAAGCAAGAAGTCGTTTCACATGATACCAAAATCATGATTGATAAAAGAAGAAACTGATGAATTGGACTGAATCAAATTAAAAGCTTTGCTTGTGAAAGACACTGTTAAGAGAATGAAAAGACAGATTATAAACTGGGAGAAAATATTTGCAAATCACATACCTTCAAAGGACTTATATTCAGAATATGTAAAAACTCTGAAAACTCAACAGTAAGAAAACAATCTAATTAAAAATCTTTAATGGGCTTTGGCAGAGAGGATATAGAGTGGAATATCAGCTCAGCAAAAGATGTTTAACATAACTAGCCATTAGGGGAATGCAAATTAAAGTCATGGTGAATTCCTGCTGCACATCTATTGAAATAGTATAAAACTTTTGACAATACCAAGTGCTGACAAGGACTTAGAGCAACTGGAACCCTCATACCTTGCTGGAGGGGATGCAAATTGATACAGCTCCTCTGGAAAACAATTGAACATATACTTACCATATGTTCAATATGGATTCACTCTGTGACCCAGCAGTCCCACTCATAGGCATTTAACCTAAAGAAATGAAAACTTACATTCATACAGAAACATACACATAAATATTTATATCAGCTTTATTCTTAATTACCAAAAATATGTCCTTCAGGGAGTGAATGGCTAAATCAGCTGTGATATATCCATACAATGGAATACTATTCTGTAATAAAAAAGAATGAATTACTGATAAACACAACAATTCTTAATTTCTTCTTCTTAGGGAAATCACTTCAGGAACCTCCTAGTCTGCTCCAGCTAGGCCTGGTTATTTTCTACATTCACAGCTATTGTCCTTGGATCACCCCGCAGTTTCTTCCGGGGGACTCCCCTTGCTTCTCTTTTGTATTGTATGCCTTGTTGAATCCCTTTCTCTTTTTCATTTATTCTCATTTTAGTGAAGCACCTCTCTACTAACTTCTTGAGTAAAGGGTGCGTGGGAGATATATTTTTGAGACCTCTCTTGCATGTCTGCCCTGATGTTAAAAAACACTGGCTGGATATAGAATTATGGATTGAAAATAATTTTACTTCAGAAATTTGTCTTCAGACTCACTGTAGTGGTTGAGAAAGGTAATTCCCATTGTGATTCTTATTACTTTGGCAACTTGTTTTTTTCTTTTTCTCCAGTGTTGTGCCATTTGTGTATTTTCATTTAGTAGGCCAGGCTGTGTCCTTTATTGAAACTTGCAATCTGAAAGTTTTTCTTGGGAAATTTTCTTGAATTATTTTGTTGGTGGTTTCCACCCATTTATTTTATCTATCTTCTCTTCTGGAACACCTACCTATTATGCAGATATTGGGCCTCTTGTAGTGGTCTCCTAATTCTTTATCTTTTCTTTTTTTAAACATATATTTGTTTATACATTTTTGTAATAGTTTAGTACATTTTAAAAATAGGGTGAGGAAATCATGCTCTTTTTTTTTTTTCATTCTAATCATAAAAGCCTGCTAGTTTTAAATTGGCAGGATAGGATAGTTGTGATAGGATAGTCTTGTTTAAATGATGAACTTCCCTGTAATGGTTATCTAGACTGAAGAGTTTGGAAACTTTCTTCTGCCTTTAGCTCCTGGTGAGCTACTTAGAACCTAAAGGATTGTTAGATGGGCATTCTCATGAATGCTGATAGAAGCCTTTATTCCTTAGGCTCCTTGGCTGAATTATTTTTCCTAGGGATTTAGCTTAGAAGACACCCTTCCTTCTTTTGGTATCACTGTCAAGTTAACTCAATCAAGCTCCGAGCTCTATGATGTATTCTAATTTAATCTCTTGCTTTCTCTGTAATGCTTATTCTTCATTTTTATAAGCTATAATTTGATCTTGTACTGCCTATATTGGTCTTGTAATACATTTATTGCTTCTAACAAGATTGTAAATTCTTTGAGGAAGGGACCTAGCCTTATACTTTTCTATCTCCCATTGGTTTGGATATTTTATGAGTTATTATTAGGGTAGATACGATTTGTTTGTTTTTGGTGAGGAGTGGGTAAATAGGAGGAGTAAATGATAGATAGATAAGGAAGCTACTTTTGTTGTATCTTTAGTAGTCTAATTGTCCAGCTTTGCAGAATCCCCTTATTTGCTAATTTGTAATTAACCTGGAATTTGTTCTTTGAATTCCAGAACATCCCCATTTAATGGGTTAGGGATACTTCTGGTTCAGGTTTTCACTTTATTACTGAATGGCTTCTTTTATTTAAAAAGAAAAATAACTGATGCCCATTTTGGTTGATTTACTTTCCTCTAGCAGCAAGTTATGTAAAATTACTTGCCTTTTGCATGACATTTTACTCTTATTAATATTTAACACTGGGATGTGGACCACCAAACCACCACCTGCCATAGTTTTAAGCTCTTGAAAGCAAGAATAGTAGATGATCATCTGAAATTGTAAGAACAAAAAGATTGTTTAGGTTATGGGTGATATTTTGAGTGGTTGGTAAAGATCTGGTTTGTATGTTCAGGATTCCTTTTGTCTTTTAGCAGATTTCTAAGAGTAGACACATAAACAGAAAGTTAAAATTCGTTTGTTGATATATTTCCATGCTGTGTTTTTTTGTGGTTAACAACCTATGATTCCTAGTGATCAGTGCTGCCTTGCTGACTTCTCTTCTTTCTCTAGTTCCATCTGTGCACCAGACTCTGCTGCTCTTCTTTGTCTCTAGGGAACTCTTATTTTAATTGTCTTGTTTATTTTTTCCCCCTCAGTGCCTGGCTCGGTGACTAACTTGCTAAATATCTGAAAATCTAATCCTGAGTATTAATTCGTTAATATTACCTCCTACAGGGATATTTAGATTTTTAAGAGCTGTATTTGATTTGAGGAGGCAAGGTTGAGGGAAATAAATGTGAGCAAAAAATAAGGTAGAACATTTGTGAGGGACAATGAAAAAGAAACAGACTTCAGAATGTATAATTCTTGTTAAACTGAAGGAAATGAGGTTTGATAAGTAATGTAGAATGAATCTTGAATTCCAGGCTCACCATTTTAATCTTATTTCTTCAGGCATTATTGTTTATGGTCTCTTGAGCAGGCAAATGATAAAAACAGTTATTTGGGGGAGATATCCTATGAATAGTGTGTGGGTAGTGACATTATGGGACATGTTTGGCCTGGTCCACTGAAGTACAGTCAGATTTGACAGAATGGATGGTGCCAAAGAGAGGCACATGCTAGGTGAGCCTGGTCAGTAGAGCCAAGATTTGAACTTATGTCTGTCTCCTTCCAAAATTAGTGCTCATAATCACTAAGCTTTAATGATAGTAATAGGGAGCATATATTGAGCATTTATTAGGTACCAGGCAGTATATTAAGGATTAGACATACTTTAGCTGATTTCACTTGTGCAGTAACTCTTTGAGGTAAGTGCTATCTTACTCTTCATGTGGCTTGTAGAGGTTAAGTAACAAACTAGCAAGTGAAAAAGCTGATATTTAGCTCAAGCAGTCTTGAGCACATGCACTTTTCCTGCACACCAAGCTGAAAGATTTAGAGGTGGGATATGCTTTAGTTATATTTTGATGGTTTCCTTTGCTGTGCAGAAACTTTTTGATTTAGTGTAATCCCACTTGTTTATTTTTGCATTTGTCATCTTTGCCCTTGTTGTCAAGTCCAAAAAAATCATTACCAAGGCTGATGTCAAGGAACTTACCCCTTGTGTTTTCTTCCATGAGTTTTATGGTTTCAGGTCTTATGGCCAAGTCTTTAATCCATTTTGATGGATTGTTGATAGTTGATTTTTGTATATGGTATAAGATAGGGTCTACTTTTCATTCTTTTGTATGTGGCTGTCCATTCGATGCTCTTTTTTCCTGCGATTATCTTTTCCATATTGTGAACTTTATCTTCATGTTGGTTTCTTTCACAGTTGAGAGACGATTGCCCATAGCAACTGGAAGGGGGCTATATTCTTTCTCTTTAAGTGTAACATCGCTTCTCATAATTATATGAAGGTATTGAGTTTTGCTCTGATTAGAACATCCCTGAAACAATTATACTTGTTAGAGTAATATCATGCATTGATTATCTTAAGTCTTGAATATCTAGTTTTCTTTCCATCACCAAAGTGATCTCAATTTCTAGATTATTCTGATTGACTTAGAGCAATTAATGCCCAGCCTTGCCGGAGAGTGAATCAGACTCATTGAGATAGTGGATATACAATTGAGGAAGATCGTTCCCCAAGGGAAATTTGGGTGCTGTTAGTATGGAGGAATGAACACTGAATAGTTAATCAAGAAAATGATTTATAAATATATTATCTCATTTAATTTTTTTCAATAGCTCTGCTGAGGAAACAGAGACTTGTTCAAGGTCCCATAATTACTAAGTGGCAGAGCTGAAATCTAACTCAAAGCCAACATTTTTTCTTTACAGCAGTATTGTGTCTCCTTCAAAGAAAAATAATAGGTTGTCCTGCATCATATATGGCATTAATGACCCTACCTTCTAAGATTCAAAAGTGATTTTCTACAGATTCCTTATTTAAAACTTAATCATCACAAGGTACCAAAAGTTACGGGGTACCGCTTAACAGTACTTAGAAGGAAATTTATAGCAGTAGACACCTACATTGTGAGGCCAGAAAGATCTTCAGTAAATAACCTAACCTACCACCTTATGACACTAGAAAAAGAAGAGCAAATTAAACCTAAAGCAAGCAGAAGGAAGGAAATAATAAAGATTACAGTGGAAATTAATAGAAGAAAACAGAAAAACAATGGGGAAAAATTCACAAAACCAAAAATTGGTTCTTTAAAAAAATGAACAAAATTGACAGACCTTTAGCTAGACAGACCAAGAAAAAAAAGAAGACAAATTACTAAAATCAGGAATGGAAGAGGGGACATTTCTGCTGACCTTACAGAAATATAAAATGGATTATAACAAGGGAATGCTATGGACTACATGACAAAAAAATAATTTACATGAAATGGACAAATTCCTAGAAAGACCTAAACTGTTGAAACTGACTCATGAAGAAATAGAAAATCTGAATAGATTTCCTTCTCAATCTCCTTCACCATTTCCTTTTTCCTTCCCTGACGTGTTGGTGTTCTGGCGTTGACCCAGTTCTCTCAAACTATCCATCTTCTTTGGGTAGTCAACTCCGTTGACAATACACAGATCTATTACTTTATATAGTTGACCTCTGTTAAACTCTACCCTTAAATTTCTAACACAACTTGCATGTCCTATAGATAAATCGGTGCAAAATCCCCAAACCAGAAATTTTTTTTTTTTTTTTTTTTTGTGGTACGCGGGCCTCTCACTGTTGTGGCTTCTCTGTTGCGGAGCACAGGCTCCGGACGCGCAGGCTCAGCGGCCATGGCTCACGGGCCCAGCTGCTCCGCGGCATGTGGGATCTTCCCGGACCGGGGCATGAACCCATGTCCCCTGCATCGGCAGGCGGACTCTCAACCACTGCGCCATCAGGGAAGCCCTATCCCCTCTCATACTTTTGTCTTGGTTTATATTAATGCAGTTTACCTTGTCCACTTAGCTTAAGCTAAAAGTCTTCCTTCACTTTCTTCTCTTCCATAATCTGTCTTTTCTGTCTCTTAAAGCTTAACTTGAAAGCTTAATTCTCACTCCCAGTGCTTTAATTTGAACCTTCCTTATCTTTTACCTCCTCTGTCGTTTTAACCTCCTATTACCTCGTCTGTCGTTTTAACCTCCTAATTGATCTCCCTGCCTTAATCTCTTACATAAATCAGCATCTAATGGTGAACAGCATTACCTTTCCAAAACACAGGCCAAATCATGTAGCTCTCATGCTTGAAAACCTTTGAACTGCCTCCTCCCATCCCCAACTGTCACCCATTATCTAATAATGAGTCAAATCTGAATTCCTTTATGTGGCATATAAGACTTCAGTGTACTTTTCTTGCCTCAGCATGCCCCCCACCTGAGCCTACCTTTTAACTATTATCCAGCCCTCTAGGCTTGTTAACTCTATTAATTATCTTTCACATATGCTTGGACCCTTCACACTTTGTGTCCTCTTAGAATACTTTTCTCATATATTTAAAATTTAGTGATTTAACTCTCATGAAAAGTCTCATAAACAAAATTTTCACATCTTCTGTGTGTTCACAGCAATTTGTCTGTAATGTAGAGCTCATCATACTGTATTACAATTTTTTGTTTATATATCTGGGCTGCGAATTCCTTGAGGGCATGGGTCTTAATTTATCTTGTATTCCTAGTGCCTACTTTAATTTTTGGCACATAGTAGGTCCTCTTGTCTGTGTTTTGTCATAGTCTTTATTTATCTTTTAGTTTTAATATTTATTTACAAGGTGTTACTTGACTTTAAAATCTGTTTCATTTGTTTCTGGCGTAATGGATAAGAACAAAGGCTCTAAAATCAAACTGCTCCATCATTTTCCAGCTGTGGGGTCTTGAACAAAGTACTTAACCTCACTAAGCCGCCATTTTCACATTGGAAAAATAGGGAAAATAATAATACTTATGCTATTAAGTTGTGAGGATTAAATACATATAAAACATTAATATAATGCCTAGCATAGTATGCTTCCTATTATGCATGCTTTATTAGTTATTGTTATTTCTATTAATTTGTTCATTCACAAATATCAGTCAGGTGTTTCACTCTTTGCCAGGTACTGTGGGGTAGGTAACAGAACAGACAGACATGGTCCCTGTACTCATGGAGTGATACCTCAGTTTGTACTAGTTATTATAAAAGTTATTTTAAGAATTGCTCTAAGTGGTGGTGAAGAGTTACTGTTTCAGTTAAATTGTAGTTTCTCCGTACTTCCAAAGATTTGTACATATTTACTGAACTAACTTTATTAAGTAGTTTCATTGCATATATCTAAAATATAAGATCAGTAGTGTACTATGTTATAATGTATGAGATAAGAACTCATTAAGCTCTTGCCTAAGGCAGTGAAGATGTACCAGGGAATCCTAGAAAATTTGCTACTGACTTTGTGTTTTGGTTACCCAGTAAAGGGTCTAGTTTATTTGATTTTTATCGTTTTAAAAGTAGGATGGTTTTAGTATCAAGAGATAAATAGTATTCTGACGTGACTTATCATAAAGATATTTTTAAAAGGGCATTCCTAGAGGAGTTAAATTTCACATGGCCTTTTGTTATTAGATGAGTTAAACGTCTTTGTAATAGAGATGCTGCGTTTAAATGTTACATGATAGGAAGGTGGAATCTTGAGGAATGGATAATAAGAAAATACTTTAAAATGATTTTTTAATTGTTTCTATGAAGCTGAGGAAAAGAGTAAGTTACCAATTGGTGGTCATTTTAATCCTTTCATTCTTACTACGATTTATTAGATGACTTAGTTTTGCAAACATATGTAAAATATATGTAAGGTGATGTACATACATTGTACACATTGTGAATTATTGTTCCCATTGCACCTGTTCTTGCTAGTTATGGCCCTTTTCAACAAAAGCACAGAGAATGAGAGAACAACGTGACAACCTAGATGCAAAAGAGAAGTGTGGAATTATTAACTAACTTAAATCTGGACTGTATTTATATTTTAAATCAGTCAGTGGACTAATTCTTTTTGATTGTTGGGATGTATTTCTTAACAGTCTATCAAAATTTGTCATTCTAGCTCTCGGTCTGTGACTTCCTCTCTTTTTAGGCAAGCTTATTCAAAGATTGCCCTCATTGTCTCATGTTCCATTTACTCTGTAACCCATTATAGACTAGATTCTGCCCTTTCCACTCACCAGTGACTTCCTAATTTTTTATATTAATGAGCACTTCTCAGCCTTTCTATAGTATTTGTCACTGGCCACTTCCACCTTAAAATGCTCTTCTCCTTTGGATTCTGTGATCTATATCCATTTCTTATAGTTTGCTCTCAGGCTGTTACTGTTTCCTTCATGGGCTCTTTTATTTCTGCTCATGCTTTAAATGGTTCATTTTGTAGAATTCTGTTCTTCGGTTTCTTTTCTTCTCATTATTTATTCTTTCAACTTGGAAATCTTCCATTTATGTTTGTAGTTCCATCTGCCTTCCATGAACCAATCCTTCCCCAATGTATTTCTGGAGTTCAGCTTTTTGTCTCAGCACCAGGCTTGAAATTACAATTGTCTACTGAATTCAACTGGTTGTCCTCAAACTCAACATTCTGATATCCCTTAAAATCTATGCAACCTACTATATTCTCTTATTTTGGTACAACTTTTACTTGTGCCAATTTCTAGTCAAAAACTATATCTTTAGTATCTCTCAGATTTATCCTATTTTTTAATCTATCTATAATACATAAGATTCAAAAAAAAGGTTCAAACCCTTATTCTTTCTCTTGAGATATTGTAACTGTCAGCAGAGTGACCATTCTGCCTCCATATTTGAGCTCTCTGTAGTCGATCTTCCTCATTGCTACCATAGTGATGTTCTAAAATGGAATGTTTTAAGTGTTTATCTTTTAGATGCTTCTCACTACACAGCAGTAGTTTCCAAATACCTGGATGTTTCAAAATCATCCATGGCCTGTCTGCTTTTGGGTCATTTAGAGAACTTTTGAAAGCTCATATCCTGTATCTTCTGCCACAGATTCTGAATCAGTATAAAGTTTAGGAGTTTTCAAAAAGTTTCCCAGATGATTTTGATAAGCAGCCAGGGTTGGAAAATATTGACTTATACATATGGTTCAGATTCCTTATCGTGGAGTCCAAGACCCTTCTGGATTTGGTGCCTGCCTGTTTCTCCAGCATCATCTCATTCTGTTCTCCCTCCCTTCATTAACTGTTCTCCAGCCTGATTCCCTCTTCTGGCCCTGGAATCCACCAGTCCTGATCCTCTTTTAGCACCTTTGTTTGCTTTTGCTGAATCAGGGGCAGGACCCTAGCCTCTCTCTGCTCCATCTCTGCTTCCCTCTGCATTCTAGCCACTAGCAGCTCCTTGGATTTCACATGTGGAACTCAGGTTGAAAACCGCTGAGCAAATCCAAATCAATAAGGCCCAGAAAGATGAAGGGACTCACTGAGTCTATAATGGTGAATGGCAGACCATATCTAAAATTCAGGGTTTATATTCCTAACATAGTTCTTATTTATTGCTCTTCTGTGCTTTCAGATGTATCATGTCTGGGCAAGTTGATCTGAAATGACCTCTTAATTCTTTCCTTCCTAAATAAATTATCATTCATTTGTTCCCTCATTTACTTGTTTGTTTATTCATTTAGTAAACATTTATTTGACTATAGAAAGAGCAGTGTAGGATATGGAGAGAGATGGGTAGAAAATTTGAATAATACTAATTTCCTGTCCTTAAGGTTCTTAAGATAGGTCCTTTACATTCGATCATAAAATACTATATAGAAAAACAAATTATTAATTTTTAAGAAGAGAAACTATAGTATAACCTTTTCTACTATCTTCTTTCTTTCTTTCTTTTATCCAGGGAAAGACCATGTTTGTAGATTTATTGGCTGTGGGAGGAATGATCGATTCAACTACGTGGTCATGCAGTTGCAGGTAGGTTACTTTGAAAATGTATCTTAAAATTGTCCAGTTTTGATCAAAATACCTAATTATAGTAGATATGAATAAAATTAACAACATTCTTGGTATCATCTCAGAATGTTTTATACTACGCAGATGGAACTTTAAACAGACCTGATAACAGATTTTTCCAAAGGTGGAAGGGTTGTCTCTGTCAACTATTTAGTTGATGCATATCTTCATTGATTGTCATCATTGCAAAGTTTTTGATCCCCACATGGATTGCTGGATATAATATGAGTTTTGTCCTGTCCCTGTCCCTTCCTTCTCCACTTTTCACTACCTTAAGGGCTCTAGTTTTCCATTTTCACAAGTATCAACCTTGACTGCTTGAAAATTTAAAAATAAGATGAGATAGAGGAGAAATGCCATTCCTCTTTCTCTTTATCATTAACATAGCTCTGTTCCCCTATCCTTTAGATGGAAAGTGGAGTTGGGTTGGGTAGCAGATGCAAGAAATTCAGAAAGGGAGCATTGAAGTAATGACTACAACAAGGAGAAGAGAGAAATCACCCCATTCTCTCTGACACTGCCTCTGCCCCTGAATGAACACACACACACACACACACAGCTCTGAAACTGTAGTCACCATCAGGTGACTATGTGTGACTATGTGTGACTATGTGTAAAAGCCATGGTTTAGGGACTTCCCTGGTGGTGCAGTGGTTAAGAATCTGCCTGCCAATGCAGGGGACATGGGTTCGATCCCTGGTCCAGGAAGATCCCATATGCCACAGAGCAACTAAGCCCGTGTGCCACAACTACTGAGCCTGCGTGCTGCAACTACTGAAGCCTGTGCGCCATAGAGCCCATGCTCTGCAACAAGAGAAGCCACCACAATGAGAAAGCCTGCGCACCACAATGAAGAATAGCCTGCGCTCGCTCCAACTTGAGAAAGCCTACTTGCAGCCACAAAGACCCAACACAGCCAAAATAAATAATAAAAAAATAAAATAAAATGAAGGCCATGGTTCACTTTGCTGCCTAGTTTAGGGTCCTCACTTCATCTTTAGCAAAGTTTGTTTTAGGCATTTAGTTCTTTTATTTATTTATTTTTTCAACTTAGCTACATAGTAGTGATTTCAGAGACATAGATCCTGGCCTAACTTCTTCCTCTTCTTTTTTGTTTCCCTCAGCTATCCTTCAGCATTTGATTTAGATCTATAGATATTAATCTCCCTGCAGACTGTAGCCTTAAAGTCTTTGAATCGTGTGATTCACTACTCTTGAGCCAGCATAGTTTTGTTTCTTGAAGTAGCTATCCCTGTATCTTTTTAGGTCATTAGTATGGACCATTCTGTCTTTCACTTTGATCAATAATAATATAACTTTTTGTATGCTATTTTATAGTTTTCTTCTGGATTTATCATGCATCTTATTTGATCCTTATCATATCCCCTGAAGAGGATAGGACAGGTTTTATCCCCATTTTGCAAATGAAGAGACTTAAGCTCAAGGAGGTTTGTGGTTTGCCTGAGACTGACTAACTTGATGGGTGTTAGGACTTGATGGAAGCCTGAGGCCAATATTCTTGGCACAATAAAACTATTTTTGTCTTTAGGCTACTACTGACTGGAGAACATGGACAGTCTTTTTTAGTCTGCAGTCTCTCTCTCAGTCCTAGCATATACTCGGTTTTATTTTATTTGCACTTAACCTTAATCTCACTTTCTGGAAATGGGAAGGCTCTTAGTCTGGGAGAACTAAGGAGGCTGGTGTATATCAGATAACGATGGCTTTTGTGACCTTTGGCAAGCGCCTATGGACCCATACAAGAACCTTTCAATTTGACTTGCATGCTGTATTCTTTCCTGTCATGCGGAAATTAACCCACCATTAACCTCCCATCCCTACAGTTATGGTTGACTTGATTTGAGGCAAGACTAAAGCTGTTATAACTGTTCAAGGGTTCTTTCTCTTATTTGACATACTGAAGATGGCTGCTAGGGTTTCCCACATATATTTTAATAAAATGTATATGCTCAGACCCAGCTTCTCACTGACATTTCTAATTTTTTCTAAAAACCCTCATTGTTCTGAAGTTAACTTCAGTCTTTTCCTCCTGGCAATTCAATTATATAATATCTGCTGTTAAAAACTTTAAGGAATAATCCTGTTTCTCTTGTAGAAATTCTAGCTATTTACCATTAAAATGGGTCTGAAATCTAATAGGGTTCAAGCAGTCACACATGTTTCTTTTCTCATTTCTACTAGGAAGACCTTGGCCAGGTCTCATTTCATATCCTGTCACTATTGAGGCTTTACATGATCATCCTTAGTATAGCCAAAGGGTGATATTTTGTGATAGGCATATCACCTAGGAAGGGGCAAAAAATGCCTGTAACCAGTACAGATGTGGATCTAGATTGCCTAACATCAGGACTGCTATATATATTATATTTATTTATATATATATATATATATATATATATATATATATA